>NW_017673387.1:90116-138094 GCF_001879085.1 Nicotiana attenuata
TCAAAGTTAAGGACCTATTATCCTTAACTTTTGAACTTGGAACTCAAAAGTTAGGACCTATTATCCTTAACTTTTGAACTTGTAACTGTAAGTTAAGGACTGCCTGTCCTTAACTTTTGAACTTGTAACTATAAGTTAAGGACTGCCTGTCCTTAACTTTTGAACTTGTAACTGTAAGTTAAGGACTGCCTGTCTATGGATTTTGTCTTCTAACTCTAAGTTCAGGACCAAGTACCTACCACAACCATGACTCTTTATGTCTTCTACTATGCATTTTGTGTAACCCGATAACACCTCGAATTGCACTGATTGTATTTTTCTCGCCAAAAACATCAAGATTACAATTATCAAAATCATTATTAACAGCAAAGTAAAATATCTGGCCACTTTCATAACTCAATAAAAATGCTTCTAGAATCATTTAGGTGAAATTTAAAGAAAAAAAGAATCATATAAGCAGGAACTGAAATACATGAGTAGTTTCAACAAAGAGATGAAATATTGTTAAGAAAGAGCATCCAAGGTTTTTAACGATTTGAAGTTTGGACATTGACGAGTAGCAGATTCAGAATATCCTTTTAGATCAAATTAGTTCCAGTATTTGCAGAAGACTGGATAGAGACTTTTATGTCAGACCCGGGCTTGATAGAGGGTTTGGGAAGGAAAAGAGATAGAAAAAAGGGTAACACAGTCTTTTCATATTAATTTTAATAGACTAGTGGCTATTATTGCTAAACATTAAAAATGCTGGTTAAAAAGTAAATACCAGCTTAAATAGTGGCTACCCTACGCCATTTGTACTGATTGTAAGTCCAGTAATATTCAATTCCTCCATAAATTCTTGACATCTGTCTAGTAGAAAACTAATGGTTTGGATTCACTTTGAATACATAAAATAACCAACTCTAGTTACTGCATCATTGCAGTCAACTTAACTGGAGTTAATAATTTGTCTTAAAGAAAATTTTGTCTTTAATTCTTTTTAGTAGGGGTCTCAATAGTTTGGTTCTACCGGTTATTTTATAAAATTTGTATCATATTAATTTTTCGGTTATTCTATTGTGTATAACTAAAATTAGACTTTTTGAAACCGTCCCAACTTCCAATCATGTCGGTTTATCTTCGGTATTGGTACAGTTCAGTTAATTTTCAATATTTTTTATATGTCATATAAAAGTCACTAGTAGAAGTAGAATGCTATAACATACGTACTTTTATAGGACTTATCAAAATTCTCTAGACATTTTAACTATTTAAAGTGGTGATGAATAAGAAAACATGAAAGATGGCCAGGGTATAGATCTATCAACTATTCTACAACAACGTAAAAGAAACTACGCAAGGACAATAAAAAAAATTTAAATCACAGGAGTGGAATTATATTAACCAAGTTGGGACTCAAGAATTAAGTCTATAGAAGATTAAATATTATAAATCATACGAAAGGAAACATATTCAATACATTATAGTTTGCTACTCATAATCGCTGGAACACTTTGTGTCTTGCTAGTGAATATGCTGAAAATAATATAGTTTGGTAGATAAAGAGATTGAGTCTCTTAACAAGTTTAGGCGTTACCTAGACTTGGTTGATGTGTGCGGAAATGGATAGAGCCCTTGCGAGGGCTGAGGGCAAGGTAGAGAGACGTTGTTCCTGTTGATAAAGAGAATTCAAGCCAAGGGGAAGATTTGTTATTTGTGGCTTGAATTATTTCCTTGTATTTTAGGAAACCCATAATCCCTATAGGTTTAGGAAAACCCATTGTCCTAATAAATTTGGGAAAAGAAAACCTATAGTCCTTGTCAAATTGGGGAACCTTTCTCATATATGTTTGGGACCTTTTGGGATCTATATATAGGGGTTGCAGTTGGGGATCCTAGAGATTGTATTGTGCTTTTCTTCTCATTCATAGTGGAAAACTCTCTCTGCTTTTGCCCCGAGAATTAGGCTTAGCCGAACCTCGTTAAATCCTTGTATTGATTTTTTCTTCTCTATTTGCGTTGTGTGTGATTTGTGTGTNAAATTAGAAGTTGATTAAGTTTTGTAAATACTATGCTTGAGTAATTAATATTTTGATAGGTTAATCTAGTTTTAAGATTTAATTTAGGTTTTATTGTTAATTTGAAAAAGAAAAGAATTTTTGAAAAAGAAAATAAAAGGAAAAAAGAAGTGAAAGGATTTTTGGGCCAAATCCTTGAAATCCCACAAGCCCAAACGTTTCACCAAATACCCGACCAAACAGGCCCAAACCCGTTCCTTCACCTGGTCTGCCCCATCAGTAACCAAAACGGCGCCGTTTTGGGCCTTTTAATCTGAGCCCTTGATCTCTTTTGATCGAATGGCTTGGAACCGGTCTTTCTAAAATATTTAACTGTCCTAAATGCCTACCCCGCCCCTAACTCATCTCCTCACTCTTCATCTCCCCACTTCAGAGCCTAGCAAAACCCTAGAGCCGCCCTAATTTTCCACCGCCTCAAGCCGGCGGCGCCGCTCCAAACCGGCCCAAATTAACACCATAGAACCCTCACAACCTCCCCTCTCCCAATCTCTAATTGTTTTCCCTCGAATCCCTCTGAAACTCGTCGAATCTTAAATCAAAGTCGAACCCTAAAATCCCAAAAACCCTCAAAATCGAGATTTCAGTGAAGTTTAAGGTCTAGGTTGATAATATTCGTGTGTTCTTGATAAGAACACACAATTAATGTCATACTCAGCGGAAAATTTGAAAGTTCGAAGATTTTGGCAATTTCTACTGTCCAGGCCACTTTTTAGGTATTTTTCTTTATCTTCTGATGTTTAATTTTCATGTGCATTTCTCTTCTCATCTTCTTCTGTTTCTTTCTTTTATTTTCTGATTTTGTTTTCCGTTCTTTCATTTCTTTCAAATCATCTGTGCTTGCATGTTGGTCTTAGAGTTGTTTAGTTAGCGTTTGTTTTCTGGTTTTAAGTTTTGGATGTGTTTTGATTTTTATTTCTATTTTTCTCTTTGGGCCCAAATTTCACGAGTCCTTAAGACTCTGTAAATGAACATTTGAGAGTTTTGAGCTTTCAATGTTGAATTGAGGTTCTGATTAAGCAGAGGCCCAGGAAAAAGGATTCAACCCGGTCTGGGAGACCAGGTATGGTTTGAACCATTGGGTCAATTTGACCCGTCTGGTTTCAGGGTAAAAACAAGGTTCCTAGGGGTTAATTTAGGAATTTAGGCTAGGGAATATTTGTATAACTGATTTAGGAAGCTTCTGGGAAGGTGTCTTTGGGACTAAACTGAAATACTGATTTTTGAACTAAGGATTAAACAGCAAAAATGAAAATTTCAAAAGGATAAAAGTGCGAAAATTGATTTCCTTCTTGCTGCCCTAAGGCTTGCCTATAAAGGCATTCTTTCTTCACACACAAGTCAGATTTTAGAGATTAAAATTACTGAAAAAAACTGAAAAACGGCTGGAGGCTGAAAAGCTTAGAAAGAATACTGAAATTCTTGCACTCCTTTGTTCAAAATTGTTTCAATTCTGCCAAAAAATTTCATGGTTGATCCAAGTACTTAAGTTTCCATAGAATGGTCTTCATCTGGGTTTTCTACTAGTTGAAAGAAGCTGAATTTTTGTTGGAAGTTGCTGGTTCACTACTGTTACATTGCTTTTGTCCTGCTGTTGTTTGCTACTCCCTCACTCTCTTTGTTCTCTCTTGACTTTTTTCCGGGTATTTTTTTTTGGCACTATGGACATCACTTTAGTGTAGTATGGAGATTGGATCTAGAAATATGATAAAAACTGATGTTATTTGTTGTTGAATCTCATTTCTTCTTCCTTCAATCTCATGTATGGCTGTAATATGTAGCTCTAGAAATGTTTCGATTAGTATATTGATCATGAATAGGATGTCATAGTATGAGACTGAAGCTTTAAATTGTTTCATTCTTCTGTTTAGTTATCAGTTTTGTTTGAAATTGGCTATAGGTGAAAGAAATACTTTGGGTTGTATTTGCAGTAATATTTAGGCCAGTGTTGAATTGTTTGCTGGCGTTTGAATGCTATGTGGTTAGACCTGATATTTTAAAATCATGGTTATTTAATGCCGATCCTACTAGGTTCTGTTAATATGAGATTTAGTTGAGGTTCAGATTCCCATGTCATTATTTCAAGTTAGTTTGGGGCTTTAAAAGTTAAAGTTGCACACTGCATAGTTCTCAAAGAATTGGACTTTTAATTGTTTCAAAATCATGTCATTGTTTAAAATCTCATATAATCGTCCATTGAGTAGTTAAAGGCTGATTTAAAACTGATTGCATATACATTAGTGTTTTGTTGACAGCCATTTGGGTTTACGTTGATACTCTGTGATTTTCAGACATTGCTTGTGTGCCATAGGGACTTGATTTCGAGTCCTGCACTCGCTATCTTCAGGTGCTTGAAAGATTTGGGCTCATCTTGGGCCCAAGTTTGAAGACACTTGCAAATGGGATTATATACTTTGTATTATTTGGGCCTGTCTTGTTTTGTTGAACCCAGTCTCTTCGTTTAGTCGCTATCGCGGAGGCAATTTCTTTTTAGACAATTGGTTATCTAATACGATGCTTGTTAGTTGATAAGTAGGGTCGAACCTTTAGTTAAAAGTAATTAGAATTCCATTAAGGCTTCCTTAATTAATTAGTCGGGCTCTTAAAGGTAGATTCGAGGTGTGCCGTGCCAAATAAAATCTCAAAACGCATGGCCCTCACATAAATAAAATTAGTATAGAAAATGCCTCGAACTTTCGTAGTTTGCTTTAGGCGCGTTAATTAATAAAATCATCATAGCTACGGGTACGGTTCCCGTGACGTAGCTGTGGTACCTAATTCCCAAATTCGGGGGCATATTTATGTGACCTGGCCATAACAACTAATAATTTTAAATAATTTAAACATGTTGTAGATCGTGGGTACGGTTCCCGTGACACGATTCGCAATGTGTATCAAACAAACAAGTGTACGACAATCGTCGCTTGTTCCAGAATAATTCCATAAAATAATTAAAAGCGGTTAATAAGTTTAAAACGCATCATAGGTTTAAAACATGTTTAAAATCAGATAATAGGCCAATTATAATAGTTTAAGCGACCATGCTAGAACCACGGAATTCGGGGATGCCTAACACCTTCCCTCGGGTTAACAGAATTCCTTATTCAGAATTTCTGGTTCGCAAACTTCAAAAGGAAAGTCGAAATTTCCTCGATTTGGGGTTTAAAATAAACCGGTGACTTGGGACACCAAATAAACTATCCCAAGTGGCGACTCTGAATAAAAATAAATAAATAATTCCATTTCAAATAATGTCACTTAAATTGGAAAAACTCCCTTTATATACGCCCTCGGGGTGTAAAAAGGAGGTGTGACAGGTACAATTATAGATTTATATAAAAACCTACGATTTTATTGAAAGAGACCTAAAAAATCGATTCGGTGTGGTGATCAGTTTAGTCGATTTTTAAATATTCATTGACACCCCTACTTTATAGTACCCAAAGTGAATCCAAGTCATTAGTTTTCTACTAGACAGATAGCAAGAATCTAGGGGAGAATTGAATGTTAGTGAACTTAGAATCACCGAAGCAAATGAGAAATTCATGGCATATTAATTTTTTTGGTTATTCTATCGGTTTTCTTTGGTCGGCATGATTACGTTAATTTTTGGTTTTTTTAAAAGTATTTCGTGAGACTAGTATTATGATGTCTCGGTTATTATGTAAAATACTAGTCTTATGATACGCTTGATGTGCGTGTATACTATTTCCAAGTGATAAAAAACTTTTTTTAAAAAAAAAGTATAAATATTATATCATATTATATTATGTTCCTGTTGTTACTATTTGATAATAGTCCTTCTTCTTCAAATGATCTTATACTATTCGAAGGCAGAATAGCCTGGCAGATACTTTTACTTATTCGGGTTTGATATTCCGGTCCCGCTACTCCGCATAGTTTCAATCAGGCACTTGCACTTGTATAAAACATTAATTTTAAATCCCTCTGACCATTGACCAAGCTTACGTAGCCTTTGTTTTGCTGAGTCAAACAAAATAAGTGATTGCACGCTCCTAAAAGCGAGTAACTGTACAAAATTTGATTAGAAAATAATAAAAGAGAAAAATGAAAAAAAGAAAAACAACGCTAGCCATTATCTCGCCGCTCTCTATCCCATCCGCTTCGTACACCCAACCGTCATTGAAATTGGCACGGCTCCACAGCCTCTAAGATTAAATTTTGTTTCTCAGCCAGAGCTTTCCAAACACCATTACATTATTTCTCCTCCAATTTTAGCAATCAACTGGAGCTATGACAAAAAATTAGTAGCATAACACATGACAAGACCGAATTGATAGAGCTTAACAGAGCAGCTAGTCAAGGAACAAAGTTGTTTAATTTTGTTTTTCTCAAAATAACGGAAGAAGCCGATGAAGACGCCAGAGAATTATGAGACGGTGAAGCTTGAAAATAGCGCTCCACGCCAAAATTGGGTCGTCATCGACTGCTGAAGACGATGACGAACCTGAATTTTGTTAGTTTTATAAAAAAAAAAATGGCTATAGCTGAAGGGGCCAATAAGAAATTTGAGGTAGGAAATACTGAGTGAAACATTCTTCTCTTTCTTTTTCAATTTTTGGGTGCTGCTTCTTGGGTGTTTGACTTGAAAGAAAATTTAAGCATAGATTTTTTTTTTTTTAAATTCATTTGTTGTTTGGGTTTTGAAAGGATGACATAAATTTGAAGAGAAGAGGAGAGTAATGGTGGTTTTGGACTGGTTGCCGGCGATGGTGGCGGCAAGAACACCATGGCTGGTTGAATGGATTGTAGTAATGGAGAAAAATTAGGTAAAAAGAATGTAAATGGGTTTAAGTTGTGGTTTTCAGAGTGGAAAAGGAAGGGTGGCGGTGAGTTGTAGTGGCGGTGGCGGGTGAAAGAGACAGAGATAAAATGGTGGAGAGAGAGCAGGAAGGTTTGGGTTTTTTTGAGAAGAAAAGGATGGATTTGATATTTTTATTAAAAAGTATTTTTTGTAAAAACAAATAATGACATGGCATAAATTTATCTGAGGTGGATATGATGTGTCATTTATATCAGCGCGAGTGAACAACACACGTATCCGAGGTGTTTAAAATTAATGTTTTAAACAAGTGCAAGTGCCTGATTGAAACTATGTGGAGTAAGGGGACTGGGATATCAAAGCCGAATAAGTAAAGATGTCTATCAGGCTATTCTGCCCTATTTGAACTTTGGTGTTACTATAGAATGCCCTGATAAAGACTTCAAATGGATTTGGAAAATTAATTGCCTCAATAAGATGAAATACTTACTACGGCAATGTTATCACAACAAACTTCCTTGCAGGTATTATTTGAGCCACATTGGTATCAACATTGATACTTCATGTATTTGGTTCTTGACTGATTAGTTTAGGTTTAAAAAATATAAAACTAAACGCAGCTACAGATCTTTGAACCCTTAACGCAACCTACAAATCTGATTTGGTTCACTTTACCAAATGAGCTGCCTGGCCAGTCATCCAAGTGGGGTCACTTTAATAAAATTATATGCTTGTTTGGTTCTGCATTTTAATTATATATAAACAATTAGTAAAATTTTCATACGAAGCAGTGTCATGTGACACTGCCTCGTCCCAGGTAAATCCGCCCCTGCGGAAGACAATAACAATCCTAGATAGATGTTCTTTTCGTGTTTAAAATTTATCTACATGTCAAAGATCAGATCTAAGACGTTCCTGGTGAAGAAAGTCTCGTTTAAAAAATTCTTCGATAGTGCGAAGACTCTAAGCGTATCCACACCGAGACCGATCCTTGCTATCAACTCTTTGATCAACGAAATCAGCGAACAAATTGAACGAAAAATTTGTGCTGAAATTTTTCTCAAAAATCTCAACTCAAATTAGAAGAACAAGAAACACTTTTCTTGTAATTGTATTTTCTCTCTTGGCTTTGTATTGCACTCTCACATTCACAAAGTATTTTTTCTTTTCAAGAATTAATAATGCAGCAAATTTTCTCCACCACCCTTTATATAGCATCACCTATAATTCCTTTTCCTATTTGATTGAGGTAATGATTTACTTAGGGTAAAAGTTTATACCCATTCAAATTGGCATCGTGACTGCCAAGTCCTTATGGACTTTCCATAAGATCCAATTCGAAATTGGATTATAAGTTCTAATTAAAAAATTCTAATCCCATTCTTAATGGTCTAAAGTAGCCGCACGTCCTTTCTGGACTTCTCGTCAATCCAATTCAAAATAGGATTTACTTAGAAGCCTTCATTAATATTTATATACATACCTTACATAAATAAATATAATATATATATATATATATATATATATATATATATATATATATATATATATATATATATATATATATATATATATATATATATCAATCAAGAAATATATTTTAATTTTCTATTCCAAATAGAAAACTTTAATTTGTTCACAATATTAATTATATCCTTTGTGCTAGCAAAGAATGCAATAATATTTCAACTCTATTTGACTAATTACATTCTTTAATTTAATTATCAAATAATAAAATAATTAATCCTTTAGCAAAGACCAAAACACTCGTTAGTGTGCGACCCCATAGGTTCAATACTAAGCCGGTAGTAAATTGATCACATCAATATACTAATCAAGGGTGGCGTCTAGCAATACTCCTTAACGACCGGATAGCATGAAGTATACAATTTACTCTCAAGAACCAGTAGAAGAATAAAGTAGTATTTCCTTCTGCCCTTATAGCTCTGAGTCACCCTAGGATATGGTTCAACTGTCAAATCCTAACACGCGACCAACTATGTGTCCATGTCAAATATAATCGACCATTGAATGACCTAAGAAATACTTTTCTTCTTTCATTCAATTGCCCTGACCAAGGTTTTAGTTTGGTCATTTATAATTCATGATAACATGGAGCTTAAACTCATTACTAAGAGTTGACAGATTCTATCTTAATCAATCACTAAGTCTACAAGTATTCAATCGTACCCAATATCCTTTCAACTATCGCCCTAGGGCCATAGGTGTCTAGTATCAAAGCACAACAAATAACTTGTCAATTACTATGACGATCTTAGGTCAAAGGAAACTCTTACATCACATTCTTCAAGAGAATATCTTATTGACAGTTTATGGTAATTCTAACCATTAGGAATTATCCAATGAGTCGGTTCAATGATCATATCTCCATATGCATCATCTATCTATGTGAGTTAGTTAATGAGATCAACTAATCTTTATCCCATAAAAGCAATCACATAAATATTGATCTAACCGGATTCCTAATGTCCAAAATAATAATCCTATGATCAAGAACAAATTTAGATTAAATTATAAGAAAATTCACTCTCATTATCATGATCCTCGTCACGATGGTAAGTCTCAAAATTTAAACAAGGACCTTATTAAATTAATCAAGCAATTAATAATAATATAATAAAAGAATATCAAATGCCATATATGTTTATATCAAATAACGTTCACAGAAATATGTTCAAATTATCAAATATATGAGACTGGATCTAGGGCATATCTACTATACCCCTAACAGTCTTCGCCATTCCTTAGAGTCCGGAACTAAAATAACAACAAATTGAACTCAAATGACTAAAATAAGTGTTAAAAAAGGGGTAAAGAATTGTATATATAGCGAATGAAATATATGCGTAATTATCCGTCTAACCTTTTTGAAATACATGCGCTATACGGATTTAAAATCTACTCACCTTTTGACCAAATCATAACAATTCTGCCACCAAATCAAAAAGATGATGATTGTCTTACAACTTGTACGACCAAATGTTAAAATCCATTCTTCTATAAATGACAAAGCATTTTTCACTTAGACTGAGGTAGACAGAGACAGTTAGTCCTCCTTTCTTTCAAATAATTTCGTGTTTTCATTAGTTTTAGCAATATATATTGTTGCTAACACCACACTTTTTAATCTCTAGACACATTATTAATCTCATTCCTCTTATAAATCTGCAGACTCTCTCATCATCTAGGGGAAGCAAGGGACGAAAAAAGGAACAGCCAAACCAAAGAGGTAACTTTAATTTCTGGTTATATGCAAAACAAAACAAATTAATATTCCAATTTGAATGACATGACTTACTGGATGTATTTTAATTTGGCTGATAATATATTTTTTGTTAGAGACTTGAGACTCTTACATGCATGGTTAGTTATATTTTCTTTTGTAAATAAATGATTTATCATTACAATATTTAGATATTTTTCATACAATATCCACCTTACACAAATGGCTTGTGTTGTTATTTTCTCGGGTACGTTTGAGGGGAAAAATAAAAATATAATAGAGCTTATTAGTTTTTAATTAATTACAATGAGTATTTTTTATTTTTTCTAGAGTTGCATGATTTTTCTTTTCTTTTCAGATCCAATTCTGTATTAATATATCTATGAATTGAATAGAAGAGCTTGATGCGAAAGCATTTTAACCTGACATTTGTCTTTTAATTCGGATTTATATATAGATCAAGAAGGGTTAATTATAAGGGATGGCGCATTCTATTGAGATGACAACAGCAGCAGATGACCAAAGTCCACTGCTTCGTCAAAGCGCACGCTCACATGTAATTAATACCTTTTCATTTATTTTTATTTTTTTTGTTTTTGTTTTTGTATACAAAAAGCAACAAAGGTAGGAGGTGTTTAGGGTTTTCATGAGAAAGAAGAAAAAGAGTTCAAGAACTGAATTATTGAACACACCTCCCAACTCAGCAACTTGTACTCAATATCTTTTTTGATGCATCCCTATTTACATGAGAAAGTTTTTATATACTTTTTCCTAATTATTTCTTTCACACACCAAAAAAAAAAAAAATGTATTTGCTCGCCTTTTTCTGTGTTACAAACGCGAGTGACATATAATTAGAATGTACTACTATTAAATACACTTCTGAATTGTAAAAGTGAATTGGCTATTACTATGTACTGTACTTGGGGTGTACAAACCGAACCGGAAAACCGCACCAAATCGAAAAGTCAAACCAAACCGATTAAAAAACCCGACTAGGTTTGGTTTGATTTGTTTGGTATTGAGTAAAAAAAAACCTGAACTAAACCAACATATAAATATATAATTTTTATATATATTTTTAAGATTTTATATAGAATTTTCTTTAAAAAAATGTCTAGAAATATTTGGGATTCTCTTGCGAGATGCAATATTTAATAGTATATGAAGTGCTCCATATTTATTAACCTTAAATAATGAGCTGTATGATCACTTTCTCATCAAGTATTACTGAAATGCGTCAATCTCTTTGTTCTTCCGTATTCATATCATATGTTAAGATCTATTAAATTGTTATATCTTTTCGGATGTGAAGTGATCATTATTATTTAGGTATCATATTGATTTTTATGTTTAATTACTAAATTCGGTTAACCTTGAAAGTGTGCATCAACAAAACATTATTGTCAGACGACTAAAAAAATAACTATTATGTGTTACTAAGAAAATATTCTCATAAGAATATTTTAATAGATAATATATTGTCAATTTTTTATATTTTTACTAAACATATATTTACTCATAAAAAATTTAACAAAGTAAGATTGAAATAATATTTAAGTAACAAAAAAGCCGAAAACCCCGAAAAATCCGACAAAACCGATCCAATCCAAATCGATATAATTGGTTTGGTTTGATTTTAATAAAATCCGAACCAACCCGGTCCATGTACATCCTTAACTGTACTAGTATATCTTTTTCTAAAAGGAAGGAAAAAAGAAGTCAAGCTCTGAGAACTGATGAACTTAACTGTTCCAATCGGAAGCAAGTTTCTCTTCTAAACAAAATTATTTTTAGATCTCTTATTAGTTTTTATTTTCTCTTAGTTAGTGCCAAAAGTAAATTTGAATCTTTATTAGAATATCAATGTAAAACGATACCGAGCAAACAAATGGAAACAAAATTGTTATGAGTAGATTAAAGAGAAATCTCACTTTATACCCATTAAGCCCAAACTATTTACCTTTAAATATTCAAGCCTAAACTATTTACTTTTCCTACCTATGCAATCAAGACTATTTACCCGGCCCACAGCTATTTGCCTTCGCATTTGAACTACAGAATGTTAAACTTCATTTTTGCAAGCTTACTTGGTAGTGGACTTAAATGGATCTACTTCTCCTCTGTCAGATCGATCTTCACTAAGAGGGTCAACCCATGCTATTGCTCTACCTCCTCTTCTTATGATTTTTTTGTGTGTACGAAGACCCACCATTGTTGAGCTTGAAGCTCCAGAATTTGAAATTTTATTTTGAAGATTTATTGTTTGATTCGATGTGGGTGCTATAAATATTGCTTATAGTATCTTCGAGTAAGCTTCCCAGATCTAAATTTTTATGTGTATTTGAATATCCACCATTGTTGAGCTTGAAGCTCAATTTTATTTTTGAAGATTTCATGTTTACTTCAAAGTGGGTGCTGTTAAATATTGCTTATAGTACCTTCTGGAAGTTTATACTGAAATTTGATAGTATTTGGAGCTGATTTGAGGTGATGGGGATCGAAATTTTCAGCTGAAAATCGAAGAAGAACACAGCTACCCAATAGTATACCGCTATGGTATACAATATGTTGTAGGAGTATATAGCTATACTGCAACAGTATACTATTATAATTTACAATATACTGCAACGGTATATTTTAATAATCGAACAAGAACACAGTTACCTAATAGTATACCGCTACAGTATACAATATACTAAGGAGTATATAGTTATACTGCAACAGTATACTATTATAGTATACAATATATTGTTATAGTATTCTGTAATAATATACAATATACTGTAATAGTATACTGTAATAGTATACAATATACTATAATAATACACTTATTACCCGTAAATTCACTTGCCTTTTCCTTTTTAATTTGCTTTAAACTTTTACCCAGCGTGAGGGGCAAATTGAAAGTGCAAAAAAAAAAAAATTATAGTATGCTATGTAATGTAACGGCATACTCTTACAATTAGACCTTTTTAGATTTTTTGAAATTTTTATTGACAATTGACATCATTTCAGTTTAATAATTAATTAAATTTTTTTTTCAACTCTTTTTGTACAATTGTATACCCTATTGGTATAACAATATACTATACTGATATCATATGTTAGTTAATATTTTTTGGTTGTATTAGCTACATTTAATTGGTACACAATTTAGTTTTTCTTTGGTAATAGTATAAAAAAAGAATAATAAAAGATAATGAAAACAGTAAATGAAATTAGATTATAACGAGAAAAAGAATATAAAAAAGAAGTTAAATAAAATTAGAAAGGAAAAAACAAAAAAATAAGAAGAAACGAGAAAAAGAAAAAAAAACGAAAGAAGAAAAGAAGCATAGAATAAAACGAATTGGAGAATAAGAAAAAATTTCACAAAAACTACTAAGGGTGGAAAATGTAATTAGTTCATGGGACTTGTTCCTAAACTAGTAGGATTCCATGTTCTATTCCACCTTACAAGAATTGGCCCTCTTCTTCCTTTACACCATACTATTCTTGCCACAGTCTCTTCTAGGGCTGCCTAAGGGCGGATCGGACGATTATTTACTCTTAACGTTTTGGCATATCGGTTATCGATTTTTAAATGTATTAATCCGCTAGACACCGGATAAGATATCGGGCGGATTGGTATCGGTTTAGCTATTATCGGGCGGTTATCGTTTATGTTTCAGTTGATTGAAACTTAACATACTTCGACACAGTGTTTGGGGGGAGTACATATTGCTGGAAATTAAATGAGCCATTTCAAACCAACTGTACTGTGTTCACATTCTTGTGCATTGATCTAATTACAGTTGTAACTAGTTCAATCTGATCTTCACTCGAACAAGACGAAAGGAGCACTTTTGTTGTTCCACCATCTGGATAGCAACCTTCATCGATCATTTCCTCGAATATTTCTAAGCATCTTTGGTATTGTTTCTTTTTAGAGTATGCTCCAAATCTGGAAGTCCAAGTAACAACATCTGGCTTCAAGTTCTTAGCAGGAAGAGATTGGAGAATCTCTTCCATTTTTTTGATAAATCCTGATCGTCCATATGCATTATATATATATATATATATAACGGATTATCCGTTAAGAAAATTGAATAACCCGCCCCCAAACCGATAAGCCGTTAATAAAAAAATTTCAATCCGTTCCCCGTCCGTTAAACCGTTAACCTGATACCAATAAGCCATTAAACTTCGGTTTCAATTCGATTTTGAACACCCCTAGTCTCTTCTTGTAATTCGGAATGAGCAGATTGCTGATACAAGTAACAATGTTACTACCGAATATGTAAATTTAAAAAGAAAAAGTTACAACTAAGCTCAGCTGAACCAATTTCAAGAGAAGATATAGCAAACATATTTCTTATTAATCCTCTAATGTTACAGTCAACACCCTTTTTGGCAAAACTATAGAGCTGCCAAGTGCCACTAACTGATGGAGAATTTTCCATCCAGTCTCGGAGTATAAATACAAAGACGAAAAATTTCTAATAATGCAAAGGCAAGAAAAAGAGTGTTCTCTCTACTACTAGAAATAAAATCAGTAGAGCGGTTGAATTTGCTCATTTCGAGCCAACCTAAAATGGCACACAAATGCTTACAGCCATAGCAACAGCTCAGAGCAAATGATGTATCACATTGTTTACGAGAAAACAACGCCCATCTTCTTCGCAAAGTCATCTCCATCATCGTCATCTTCATCCAGGTATTCCTCACCAGCGTCAGCATTCTCGCCTTCATCTAAGTTGTAGTCTTCACCATCAACCTGTTCATAATCATAATCTCTCTGATCATGACCTTTGGGATCTTGATCATCTTCTTCTTCCACAATCATCCCTTCTTCAGCTTCAAGTTCATTTGCACCATCGTGTAGAGGAGATTGATGACCAGCAGATATTGTCTCTTGAGGCCCATTTTTCCCACCTGATGGAGGAGATTCTTCCTTCTGCCCAAGGTTAGACCTGCTCCTGGAGATGGAGGAAGTTACCAATGAGTGGTCTTTTCTTTCGCGTTGATAGTCTTCACTCTTATCAGATGTCATGCCCGTTTCACTTCTTTTTCTCTTCAGGATCTCTTGCAGAGGCATTGGTCCTTCAAATGATAGATCACCTCCACTTTGCTGATAGCCATCACGCTTTTGGAACTTACGCTTCCCTAGGGCCTGTTGCTCGTTGACATTTTGTTCACTGATATCAGCAGTTTTCCTACCTTTAAGTTCTGCAAGACTTCGTGGACCAGAAAAATCAGAATCATTCTCACTTATATCTCTTCTTAGGCGTGGACCACTGTTATTTCTTCCAGCATTATTGAGATCTTCCTGCACTCTTCCCTTTATTCTATCTCGAAGCCTTCCCTGTTGAGAGAGAAGCTGTGGCCTTTCTAAAGATAACCTGCCACGGTCCCTAGCCCTATCCATATCCCTATCTAATCGCATGTCTGTCCCATTAGTTGGAGAGGAAGATCTACTTGGTAGCTTTATTCTTCCTTGAAGACGACTAGCAACGGAACTATCATGTGAGGGTAAATGGTGTCGATCCCTCCTGGAACTCTGGTAGCCTCGATTATCAACATGTTTTTCACTTGCATAGTCATGACTAATGACTGACCTCAAACCATTAACCCTCTTATGCTTTGATAAACGATGTCTCAAATCTGACTCTCGAACTTCTTCAGGGCTGTACGCTCTACCATAGCGTCTCCTTTCAGGATGAGCTGATTCCCCTTGTATTCTCTCAGAAGAAGGTCTATGCTGCACCCTACCAGAGCGACTCGGAAGCCTGTCATGAGAGTCGCGCCCATACACATCATGGTACGCATCTTGGTCAATATCTGCTACTGAAGTGTAATCGGCAGAGTGGCCAATATCGTATTCATTCCTTCCCTCATTTCTGCCATACTGATCTTCGCCGTGATAGAAATCATTACCTCTTAGCTCATCATCCACAAGAACATCAAAACCAGGCGAAAGCTCCCTTGAAATGTCATCATCCTTTGGGTTCTGAATGCCGCTGTGATCATCAAACCTGACAGACTGCTGCACTCTGTTGGACCTACCGACAGGATTTCCATTTGTAGGAGGCACACTTTTTGGTTTGTGCCTATGATGCGAAAAATCGATGACAGAATTTGGTGGCAGCACATTCTCATTAAAGGCAGCATCATTCTTGGACAAATGAGTTCCCAGCTTCCCAACTGGTTGTGCTTGCACAGGCAATTCACCAGACTTCCAAGTACTTGCTTGAGAAAATGTCTTTCCTTGCACACACTTTTCAAACCCACCAAATGCCTTCTTAATAGGGGTTTTCTCAGTAGATGCAGTAGATACAGGATGTGGTGGGGCTTTGTTAGATACAGAGATTGGTGCATGGAAGAACGGACACCTATCACCTTTTAAACAAAAGCCTTGCTGAAAGAATATGCAGGGTACACCTTGCTTACCAGAACCATATGGAACATTTGGTGTAGGTGCAACAGATGCCACTGGAGGTACAGAAGATCCCTTAGGAGTTTGAACTTGAGCTCCCAAAAATCCATCAAGCGGCTGTAAGAAGAAGATTGTTAACTATAATGTCAACAATTAGCTTGAACAGAGCACTCTTTGTTTACTAATAAAAGTATAAGCTGTTAAGTTTATATCACATAAACAAGGAACCCTAGGTACTTATAGCACATAGATGATAAGATTGCGGAGTATGTTAGAGAAGAAATGACTCACAGGGTGACGGAACCCGCACTTTGGGTTTAAGCAGCTTCCATTCAACCAGTACCAGCAATCTCGAGGATTAAGCCGAGCTACGTCACTATGGCGGTACTCACACTCGCTTCCCTATTGACAAAATAATTAAGGGGTCAGTAAAAGTTGATCTAGATCCGTACAGAACAAAGACGCTGATTGAATCACTAGAAAATTATAAATCAAGGAGAAGCCAATCACGTCTGTATTCACTCAGCGACAAAAAAATTGATACCGTAAAAGTACGATGCCAACTGCTTTTGTATAACAATTGTCATTTACCCACTTGTTATAAAAGGATAAACTAATAAGAAATAAGTTCAGTAACCGCACGTGTTGCATTGATTAGCTATGTCTTACACAATCCGACCAAATCAAATGACAGTTCAGATGTTAAACCAACATTTTGTTGTAGATAATAAAGACAAATGTGATAGATAATAATTACATGTTCACTTATTTTTGGCATCCAAGTCTCTAACTTAAACTCGCTCCGAGATTGACTCTCAGGCCAGTATTTCAAAACCATCATATCGATTAAAAAAAAAAAATCTTTGATACACACTGCTAATTAAAAAAACAAACCAACAAGCTGCTTGAGCATATGTATCAAAGCGGCAAATAGCAAAAACCTAACCGCTCCCACGAGCGTCAATCACGCCCTAAAATAGATATTTCCACATACACAAGGACACCAAAAGACAACGGTGCTTTAAATTGAAGACTTCTAGATATATAAGTTACAACTTTCTGCATAGAGGAATGGTTTCTCACTATGGAAAATCTCCAGGACACACAACTCATTTAAAATTCTTTAGTTTTCCTGACAAAAAAAGGTACTTTCTTTAATCTGATAGCACAAGGAACAAAAAGGAAAACGAAATTCAGAATCAAGCATCGGTAGTCCAAAGTTCAAACGACAGCCTATATCCAATTACCAACGAGAAAATCACAGCTTCCAGAACGCTAGCGTTTACCCACAGCTAAAAACCAGTGGCGGATGTAGGCACTCTATATATGTTAGGAAATCCACTACAAAAATTAAAGTCAGAACCCAATAATGCTAGCACTTGTGGTCATTGTCCTAGAATCCAGAACCCATAAAGTTCAAATCCTGGATCCGCCTATGCTAAAACCAGTAAGTAGCTCAGTTCAATAAAAATAAAGCAATCACCTTGGATTAAAAACACCAAAAAAAAAAAAAAAAGTCTTGTCCATCGCAACACAGATCTTCAACTAGTTCAGGTTCATAGAACGATCTAATCAAATCATATCAACAACTACTACTGCTACTACTACGTCTCAATCCCAAACTAATTCGAATCAGCTAAATGAATCCTATATATCAATTCCACTGCATGTCCCGAAACCTACAAACAGGGGCGCAGGCAGTGTATTATGTATGGGTTCGAAGAACCCAAAAGCTTTTGTTTAGATCTTGTATTTGTATTAGGAAATCCATTAAATATATATAAATATTTTTACTGCGAGCTCAGTAACTAAAACAAGCTATGAGTTATCCGGCAATTCAGAACCCATAAACTTCAAATCCTTACTCCGTCTCTGCCTACAAATTCTCTAAATCTCACACTTGTCCCTACACTGACATACAAATCTAATTAAAGAAAAGAGTGACTCACACGGACCTAAAGTAAGCTATATTAATCAAACTAAAAGAAAAAAGAAAAGAGATGAACCTTTTTGCATGTAAGAGGAGAAGCGAGGAAGTACACGCAATCAGTGTTTCGTTTAAGAGCTTCATCTTCAGCTGATAACGTGGCTGGCGCCGCCGCCGTAGAAGGTGTCTGAATTTGTAGCTGCTGCGGCGGTGTAGGTCCCACCATGTTCGGAAACCCTAATAAGAGATCCTACAAGAAGCTTTAGGGGTGGATCTAGGGTTTCCTCCGAAAGGTACTTATATGTATCTTATGTATGTATATGCATACAATTATGAGCACATCTGAACCATAATTGATTCAGGTGTAGAAGCTTTGTAACCCCATAGGGTGTGGAGGTGGGGGCGGTGGTGGGGGTGGGGGTAGGGGTGGGGGCGGGCAGTGGGGAGGAAGGAGAGAGGGAGAGAGAGAGAGAGAGATGAGGCTCCGGTGAAGAGAGGCTTTTAACTTGGGGAGTTTCCAATTTCTTTTCTTTTCCTTTTTTTTGCTTCTTCAATCTCTACTTTATTTTTTTTAAATAATTGTGGTCAGGGGTGGGCATAGTTTGGGCAAATCTAAAATACAAACCGAAATTTAAATTTCTTGAGTTTCTGGTTTGGATTTTCGGATTAAAGATTGGATTTTGGATTTAATTTTTAAAATTTTTAGATTTCGGATTGAATATTAGATTTGGTACTTCGAATTTTTGGATATTCGAAAATTCGGAATTCTTATACTTTATATTTTATTCATTATCCATATGTCAATAGTAATAAGTTTAATATCCTACCCATTA
Source organism: Nicotiana attenuata (assembly GCF_001879085.1). Classification (NCBI taxonomy): domain Eukaryota; kingdom Viridiplantae; phylum Streptophyta; class Magnoliopsida; order Solanales; family Solanaceae; genus Nicotiana; species Nicotiana attenuata. Next base: position 109,379 of record NW_017673387.1, read on the forward strand.
TATATTATCTCATATATTCAATATTTATTGTTAAGTTACAGTGTGAATACTTTCTATTTGGACATGGTTTTACTATTTCTATTTCTTATCTGTCGTTTAAATGTTTCTATTATATTTTTTATATAATAATTTTATTACTTTAATACTACATTTAGATGATTGCGGTGAGAATGGAAAACTTTTCAAGCAATTTAACATGAGTAATTCATTTGGATATTCATTTTTGTAAAAAGAAGAAACATCTCAACTTATAAGCTCAAACCGAAAATCCAAAATATCCAAACCGATTAATCTGAAATCGGACATAAAAATTTCAATCCAAACTTGTTTTGATTGTATTTGGATTGTCATTTCTTCAATCGAAAACTGAAAATCTAAACCAAAATTTCATATATAATCTGAACTGCCCGAACGCCCACCCCTAATTGTGGTATCCACTAGGTTCTCACAAGTAGAGCCGAGCCTACATGTACGCACCTCTATTAATTTTACAGTACTTTTCACCAACACAGATATTATAAGTAAAAATAGCACGGTCTAGCCAGTTTTCGGACTGGTCATTCAAAAATAGCCAGCATTTACCAAGTCAATAAAAAATAGCCACTATTTTGCTGCAACAGAGACCGGTCCAGCATTATATACTGGAGTTCGGTGTACCTGTGTATGAACTTCCAGCATATTATGCTGGAACTCCAACACACGGAAAGTTCCAGCATAATATACTGGAGATTCGAGCACTTGTGTATGAACTTCCAGCATATTATACTGGACCGGTATACTTTGCTGGAACTCCAGTACATTATGCTGGAGTTCCAGCATACTTATCCTGGAACTCCAGTATAATATGCTGGAGTTCAAGTATACTTATGCTGGAACTCCAGCATAATATACTGACGTATTTTCCGAGTTTTGAACAATGTTTTCGCTCAGATTTATCTTTACATGAGAAGTGGCTAAATTTTGATTACTTTTAAAATTGGGCTATTTTTGAACGACCACTTGTAAATCTGGCTATTTTTGAATTTCTCCCCATTTACTCTCACCCTCTTTCATATACGAGGATCAAGGTTACTAATCTTAAAAATGGATTCGGACATTGATTCCATGTTATTTTTTAAGACAAAATTCATACACTTGTTCTACCCACAGTAAGTTATTTGACTAAAACATATTTGGAAAATTATAATTAATGAAAAAATATACTTGTTCTTTTTTAAAACAAAATTCATATACTTGTTCTATCCAAAGTAAGTTATTTGACTAAAATGTATTTGGAAAATTATAATTAATGAAAAAATATACCCCATTGGTTCCATTTAAATGTATCTGGAAAATTATAATTAAGAAAAAAAAAAATATTTTACTATTGAAAGATAGAAGCACCATTATTTTTGTCATAAAAAGAGTATAAAAGTTGATATTCCCAATTTCTCTTCATCATTCTTAAATATTCAAATGTGTTATTTTTTTTTCTTATTGTCTCTCAATAAGAGTTCACCTTATGTTTCCTCTTATTCTCACTTCAAAGTTCCATATCTACCTTATATTTGAACAAAGAAAAGTTAAGTTAGACCCTAAAAAGGTTAAACAATGCAACTTTGTCTTTAATTTAGTTACTTAATGCAATTGGTTAGAAATTTGAAACTAGACTCATATAATATTGCTCAATTTGTCCATTTTGAGAAATAAAAATAGCCACATTAAAGTTCCATCAATGTCCATTTTAATTATCTAACCAATCAGATGTTAATTATATGACATGAATTATTTGTTTAAATGAAGAAACAAATAGAGTACCCACAGAGCTTACATACACCTCACGTTTTTGACCATTTTCAAATGAGAAATAAGAGCTGTTGCAATCATATATTTTTCCGTGCATTCATGTGCTCAACTTCTCTTCTTATTCAGTTTAAGTTTCGTTGTTTAACTTTTTCAATGTTCTATTTTTTCTCTCATTCTTCATTTAGAATTTTTTTTACAGGATGAAGCCAAAATATCTTATTATTATTTTATAACATTAGTGTTTATATCCGTTTGTGTATACCTCAACTAATTCCTTTCATCGGGGCAATCCAAACAACTTATCCACAAAAACTTGTTTGATACCCGTATTGAGGGTAAATCTGAATTTACGCTGGTGAGTCCCGCACTGGGGGTAAAGCGCTCCCTAACAAAAGCGACTTCGTACCCATGGCTTGAATCCGAGACCTCCAGTTAAGAATGAAGGGGTACTTATTACTCCACCAAAATCCTTGTTGGTGATACGGTGGCAAATTGGCGGGTTGGGCTGAATTTGGGCGGGTCAAGATGGGCTGAGTCAATAAATGAGTTATTGTCCAACCCAGCCCAAAGTATACTTGGGGTAAGATGAGCTAAACAACGGGTCATAGCACAACCCACCTAACTTGACCCATGTTTTTACAAATTAGAACCATACTCCATATTTCATAAACAAAGCCTTTAACCTTTTTTATACACTTATGTATGTTACCTACTTTCCTAGCTTCCTTATAATTTATTTATGGCTATATCTCAAATTTTAAATTTTTAGCTAATAAACACATATGGATTAATCTTATACTCAACTATTCATGAGCTTTTATAACTTTCTAAATCTTAACAAAAATTTAAAAGTGTAAAAGGAGGGAATAAGCAAAGAAAATAACAGTTAGACAATGTTTTAGAAAATATTACGAAAAAATTTTTTGTGCAAGATAAAGGTTTGGCTAGTTGAATTTTTAATTTCCTGATGCTGGAATTGTTCCAAAAACAATTCATTTATAAAAGAGCCTTCCAACCACACGAAATTCTGAGAAAACTTTGTTGATAAAGTTAGAGAAAAACAATTTAGACAATTTTCTGTACAAACTTTGATTTATATCTACTTATGTAGTTATTATTTGTTCTTTACAATGTAATACAAGAAGTCCTACTCTCCACTTAAGAAGTACTCCCTCCTTTCCAAAAACAAATGTTATTAGTATTTTGAGAATGAAAATATATTTTCTTAACTAACAAATTACTATTTAAAATTTGTAAATTGAAATATATCTTTTATGTTATTTCTAAATAAATAAATTTCACCACAACTCAGTTACAAAATTATTCATATTTATATTAAAACTTAGATACTTTGATTCTCGTTTTTCAACTTAGATACAGAAATCAATGATGGGGCAACTAAGTAAACTTTAGACAAGTCTTCAGTTGGGTTGAGACTTTGTTTTGAGTGAGATTCATGGGTTGTATTTGGGCTACTTAATGAGCCAGAATAGGCTATAAAAATGATAGGTTAACTTGGGCTTAGCCCAAATAGACCCATGAGCTAAACTGTTCTAGCTCAATCCATTAATCTCTGAGCAGGTTGGCGGGTTGGATGTGTTTGGGCTCAAATTGCCACCCTAGCTAGTTTGTGACTCAAACTCTGCAACCATTAATTAACTTCCACTAGTTAAGGAAAATTTACATGCTATAGCTAAATAATGCACCCTATTTATTATAAATCAAAATATTTTAAGAATATTATTATTTATAGCTATTTTTTATATTTTATAGCAAAGTACAAATATATACAACTAATCCCTCAGGCCTCAACTTTTCCCTCAACCCTCTATCTCTTCTCCCTCAACTCTCTTGCCTTTTTCTCTCTCTATCTCTTTGCCGAATATCCCTGTAACTCATTAGAACAAATGAAAGGAACGGAAAAACCCTAGCACACAACTAGAAATCAGATGTGCCGCATGATATAGATATAGTGTCAAGATCTGAGCTCAATTCAAGCTCAAACCCACGATTACAGCTAATTAAGACAACAAGTAAATTTTTTGGACAATTTTTGATTTTATTGACTGAATGGAAAAATTACAACTAAATGAGAAAATAAAATAAGAAGCAAACAGTTAAATGATAAATGCCATTGTTGTGAGTTCGAGTCTGCAAACAGAAGAGAAGAATAGATTTAGATGAGAGAAGAATTTGGATTGAAGGGAGAAGAATCAGATGAGAGAGGAGAAACCTAATACCAGAAGTTCGTTGGATTATCTCTCTCTCTCTCTCTCTCTCTCTCTCTCTCTCTCTCTCTCAGTCGTTATTTGATACTACTGAAGATGATCTGGGCTGTTGATTTATACCAGCTAATCTAATCTCGACCCTTCAACTTTTCCGTATTTTGCAATGAGGTTGTTAGTTTATATGAGTCCACCAAACTATTTTTCACTGAGAATACTAATGAAACAGTAAGTAAATGAGACACGAGATTTTTACGTGGAAAAATGCCACTCAAGGGGACAAAAACCACGACTTATACTTATAGACTTTCAACTTCACTAACTTGTAAACACACTATTACAAGCCACTTTGAAATGACTCTATTACAAAGACTTCAACTCAACTAACTTGTGATACACTTACCACAAACCACTTTGTCACTCACTAGTTACAAAGATTTTAACTTATGACTAACTCTAGTCAGAACACAAACTCAGAAAGTATATGGTTTTACAAAGGGGTTCCTAAGCAACGCTTCTAGCCAAGCAATTTAGGAATTACAATAAGAACAATTACAAAGTTACAACTCAACTAAGGGCAACAAAATACTCGATTTAGGAACTGGTCCGTAGTAGCATTTAACTTTGTTCTTCAAGCTCTTGAGAATTAAGTTCACTGTTTGCAGAAGACTTGAATGCTTGAAGTGAATTCTCAAGTGTTCAAGTGATGTTTTGTTATAATGCTCTTGTTAATACACCTTTGATGACATCACATGAATAATGTAAGCACTTGCTAGGTAAAAGGGCAAATGACTGCAAAACTGCTGCACTGTTTCTGTGGCAGTCACTTTCCAGTTGTGCACAGTTGACTTTTGTACTGCTGTCAGGAAACACAAGGGAGCAGGTCCTTAACCTGTTCCTCTATGTTCTACACTTGCAGCAGTTCACATTAGCTGGAGTCCTGGCTGGAATCCGTTCATTTGTAATGTGTACCAAGTGTGTCAGGTTCCCTATTTGTTTCTTGACAGTAAGTTTGTTAGATCATCAAGACATAAGGCAAAGACATTGAAAACCCATCAATTTCCCCCTTTTTGATGATGACAAACTTAGACATTGATAACATGTGATTAGAGCAGAAATAACCAGATGAGGTAATAGGAACTTCACAAGTTCCTCCTGACTGTAGGCTTCCCCCTTAATCAGATCCCTGTTTCAATTATACTTCCCCCTTTTGGCATCATTAAAAATACACACGTAGGCAAACAACATAAAGAAGTCTAGCCGAACTAACTCATAGCACATATGTGCACATAACATGATAGAGAAGAGAAACAGAGAATACTAGCAATAAGATAACAAAAGAGGATAGTTTTTATATATCAAACATATGCCTTTGGTTAAAAAGCAAAGGCAGAATTGGACTGTTGAAAACGGGAGCAGTACTGATACATCCCAAACACATTAAAATAAAAGAAACAAAAGCATCTGCCAAGTCATAAGAGCTACAAGAGACAATCCAGAAACTGGTCACTGAAGGGGTTACTTAGGGGGCACTAGGAGTAGAGGGCTTGGAAGCTGCAGCAAGAGTTTGGAGAACTAGGTCTATTCGGGCATTGGCCGACTTTTGCTCATTGAGCAGTTCTGCTTTCAGGTTCTCCACCTGTGCCCTGAGATCAACATTTTCTTTTGTCAAACGAACCACTTCCTCATTTGACTCCGGAGCCCCTTGGGCCTGCTGACCTTCCAGGATAGCATTCCTAGCCTTCAACCTTCGAATCTCCTCAGTTGTACTATTTTGAGCATTAATGAGCTGTGAGATTGTTGATGTACTGCCTAACCCCCCATTCTTCTCGATGCACTCACATTCTTCCAATGTTATTTGTGAGAAGGTCTGCTTCTTGGTTCCTACCTTTCCTTGCCCCAGTGGCACCTTGAAGAACTTAAACACTTGCGTAAGTAAAAACCCATATGGAAGACCATAATTGCCATCCTTGAAGGTTGCCATTTTTTGCATATGTTCGATCATGATAGCAGGCAGGTTGACAGGGTTAAAGCCATCCAGTTGCTCCATTAAAAACAGGTCAGACTTAGAGGTCATGGACCTCCTCTCATATGACGCAACAGAACTTTGTTCACCAACTCGAAGAGCAACTGATAAACAGGGAGTAATGCCTTCTTGTGAATCTGGTCCCCCTTTTGGTTCGCATTATCCTTTACCACAGCATTCCGAAAATTATACGCACACGCATCTTTCACACTAGACACACCAACTGTAGGGACTTTTAGAATACCCCCAAGTAGACTCACGTCATACACAATGTACACCTCATTCACCAAGGCACAGATATGGTCGGTATCAACGGGAAAAAGGCTGGCATAAAAGCTTTGAACCTCATCCTCATACACTTTGGGTGCATCCATTTGGAACAGATGCCCCCACTGTTGAAACTCAACCATTGCAAGACATTGACGCATACCAGCCATATCAGAAATTGCTGGGTCAAAGGTGCGACCCAGCAAGACCTTTTGGTGCCTTAATCGTTCTGAAACAGAACAAGTTTCACTCCTCATCTTTTTCATAGAACCAAGTTCTTTAATGGTTTCAGACTTTCTCTTGCCAGACTTCACACCACTTGATTTTGCTTTTCCCTTAGACTTGACTAACACATCTTCATCAGAAGCTGAGGGCTCACTCACATCATCCTTCAACTTTGAACTGGGGTTGTAACATTCTCTACAGAAGCAGATTGCTTCTTCTTCTGGGACCTTCTCACTAGGGAACTAGGTTCCTCTGTTGTTTCCTCCTCAACCTCCACCACAGCCTCATCACACACTATTACATTGTCTTTCACCAGTCTTCTTTTTTTCTTCTTACTGCTTTTTCTTCTCTTTTGAAGGGCAGAGTCATAGGCTACCTTTGCTTGCAACCTAGAAGTAGGTCGCTTAGTAGAGGACTCAAGAGTGGACACTACCCTTCGCTTGACTATGAAAGCATCAAGAGCAATGTTGTCTTGATCCTCCTCATCAATAGATCTCATCTTAGGGACTTGAATGTCCAAGGGCTCAACAGCAAATGCAGGAGCAGAACTGTCCTGGGGGTGAGAACCCTGACCTGTTTCCTCCATAGAGGAGTCAGGTTCCTCACTAGAGGGCCCAGTAGTTTCTGCTAGTGCAGAGCCTTCAACAGCCACCATGGCTCCTTTTTCCCTATACCCTGTATCTCGTTCCTCTGAGACATGGAAACACTATAAATTATTTCATGTAAGACGCCATCAGCAGATACCATAAAGATGGTCGCGACATTTTCTTCCTCAATAGGCTCCATGGCCACCACTGAATCTGAAGCAACAATGGTAGAAACCTCTGCGACCTCAGGACTTTTACCCTGTTCTCCATGTTTTTCTCGATCAAAGGGAAACTCAGAAGATAGAGAAGAAGGATCAACAATTTTAGGGGTTTCTGGGATAGTCAACTTAGAACTGGAGGGAGACGGGGAATCTGGGTTAGGAGTGATTTCAGAGATAAGAACAGGAGTGGTTATAGAAGACTCATTGGGGACGGAGGACTCAATGGATTTTTCAGTATTAGAGACGATTGAGAAAAGGATTTCGAAGTTTGTGTCAGCCATTGAAGAGATAGAGAGAAAGTTCTTTGAAGAAGTTCTAATGAAGGACTGTGGTTTGTGAAGAAATGAGAAGGGTTTTAATGAGAGTGGATGATTATGAAGAGAGAGATAGGAACTGGTTCTTAAACGGCGGTTGTGCTTGGACAGATGCAATGTTTCAGAGGGAGATGGAACATTTTGAAGTGAAGGGACGTGACAGCAGGGTCTGAAAAGGTGGATGACATGGCAGTTGATATTTGTACCTTTTCAAGATGTGTATTAAAGAATGCATAAAACTACTAACCTTTGGTACAAGAACCAGGTTCTTGACCTGTCATTGAAAATTTCAATCCTCTTTTATCATCCATGCAATGCATCTACAGCTTCTATACTCATCATATGTGTTTACCTGCAATGGTATTGAAGTGAGTTAGACTTGGCCAGAAAACACTTTAGCTAGTTTTACCTGAAGGTGATTTTCATAGCCAATTGATGAGGAATCAGGTTCTCAATTCGGCTTCAATAGCCCCAGCTTCACCCTGTTTCTTTCAAAATGTTCCCTACTCAATGCTTTGGTGAAGATATCTGCAACTTGGTCTTCTGTGCTGCAGAACTTCATACAGATCAGCCCTTTCTCCACATTGTCCCTCAGAAAATGATGTCTCACATCAATATACTTGGTTCTTTTATGTTGAACTGGATTCTTGGCCATGTTGAGTGCGCTGGTGTTCACATAGAAGAGGCACACACTCAGTAAATACCCCAAAATCCTCTAGTTGCTGCTTAATCCATACGAGTTGAGCACAGCAGGATGCTGCAACTACATATTATGCTTCAGCTGTTGAAAGAGCCACTGAGTTTTGCTTCCTTGTGCCCACGAGATGAGACATGATCCTAGAAAGTGAGCCATTCCAGAAGTGCTTTTCCTGTCCACAAGATAACCTGCATAGTCAGCATCAGCATACCCAATGAGATTAAAACTATCACCTGAGGGATAATACAGGACCAGGTCATGTGTTCCCTTAAGATATCTCAAAATTCTTTTGGCAGCCTTCAAATGAGATTCCTTGGGATTTGATTGAAACCTTGCACATAGCCCCACACTGAAGACAATATCGGGTCTGCTGGCGTTGAGATAGAGAAGAGACCCAATAATGGCTCTGTACATAGTTTGATTCACAGGAGATCCAGTTTCATCCATGTCCAGTCGAGTAGCCATTGCAATGGGAGTGTCTATCACTTTTGATTCTTCCATATCAAACCCCTTCAAGAGCTCCTTGATGTATTTCTGCTGACAAATGAATGTACCCTTTGTGGACTGCTTCACTTGAAGGCCCAAGAAGAAATTCATCTCCTCCATTATGCTCATTTCAAACTCACTTCCCATGAGTTTTGCAAATTCTTCACACAGAGAATTAGTTGTTGCCCCAAAAATGATATCATCAACATAGACTGAACAATGAGCAGGTTCCTTCCCCATTTCTTTAGGAACAAGGTGTTGTCAATTTTCCCTCTTGTAGAACCATTTTCTAAGAGGAACTTTGACAGCCATTCATACCAAGCTCGAGGAGCCTGCTTCAACCCATACAGCGCTTTGTCCAGTTTAAACACATATTCACGGTGTTCTTGACACTCAAACCCTGGAGGTTGTTTCACATAGACCTCTTCCTTAAGAAGTCCATTCAGAAATGCACTTTTAACATCCATTTGGAACAAGGTGAATTCCATATGAGATGCAAAAACGATTAGGATTCTAATAGCTTCCATGCGAGCGACCGGATCAAACGTTTCATCATAATCGATCCCTTCCTCCTGATTGTAGCCTTGAACCACTAGCCTGACCTTGTTCCTTGTAGTGTTTCCATGTTCATCAAGCTTGTTCCTGAATACCCACCTGGTTCCTATAATAGTTCGATCTGAGGGTTTAGGTACCAGGTGCCAGACATCGTTTCTTTCAAACTGATGCAGCTCATCTTGCATGGATGTAATCCAATCTGCATCTTTCAGGGCTTCCTTGATATTTTTGGGTTTTATTTGGGAGAGAAAGGCTGAGAAGGCAAGTGAATTTCTGGCTTTTGACCTGGTTTGTACTCCAGAATCTAGAGGAGTGATTATGTTGTCAAGAGGATGAGAACTTTTGTGTTTCCAGTTAGGCATTTGAGGTTCATTTGTAGAAGAGCTAGGTATATCTAACTGGTTTCTTGTGTTCTTCTCTCAGGTACTAGTGGAGTACCCTGTACTGCATCAACCACTCTTTCTTCTACTTCAGTGGTGGTAATTGAGGTACCTAGTTCCATTGAAGAAGAGGCAGCATTGTCTCCACTCAGCTCTTTCACTTGGCTCATCATATCTACCTTTCCATTTGTCATGTCAATGACTTCACCAGGAACTAGTAAGGGCTCTCCATCTTGATCATCTTCAGCACTCTTCTCACAGGATGGATGGAACTCATCAAAAATAACATGAATACTTTCCTCAACACATTGAGTCCGCTTGTTGTATATCTTGTAAGCTTTGCTTTAAGAAGAATACCCCAGAAAGATTCCTTCATCACTCGTGGCATCAAATTTACCAAGCTAATCCTTTCCATTGTTGAGAACATAAATTTGCACCCCAAATGTTCTTAGATGAGTCAGCTTGGGTTTCCTTCCATTCAGCAACTCATAGGGGGTTTTGTTCAGGAGAGATCTAATCATGCACCTGTTCACCAAGTAGCAGGCAGTGTTAACAGCTTCAGCCCAGAAGTTCTTTGCAATCCCACTGTCGATCAGCATTGTTCTTGCGATTTCGTCAAGAGTTCTATTCTTCCTTTCCACTACTCCATTTTGTTGGGGGGGTTCTAAGAGCTGAGAAATTGTGAGTGATGCATTTTCATTGCAGAACGCATCAAATTTGGCATTGTCAAATTCTGTTCCATGATCTGATCTAATACATGCGACTCTAGACTCCATCTTCACCTGGATTTTCTTCACAAAGGCCACAAGCACCTAAAAGGTTTCATCTTTAGTTCTAAGAAACATAGTCCATGTGAATCTGGAGTAGTCATCCACTATCACAAATATGTATCTTTTTCCTCCCCTGCTTTGCACTCTCATAGGGCCACATAAATCCATATGCAGAAGATCGAGTGGCTTTGAGGTGCTTACATTCTTTTTAGACTTAAAAGATGACTTCACATGCTTTCCTCTAGCACAGGCATCACATACTTTTTGTACTTTGAACTTTGACATGGGCAGACCATGGACCAGGTCTTTCTGAATTAGTTTGTTCAGAAGAGAGAAGCTTGTGTGCCCCAATCTTCTATACCAGAGTTCAGCATCATCATCAACAACTTTCAGACAACTCAGATCACCACATTGTATGGACTCGAAATCAGCAACATAGATGTTCTTGTATCTCTTGGCCACAAGTACCACTTCACCAGTTACCATATTAGTAACTGTACATATCTTGGACAAGAACTCCACCTTGTTTCCTTTATCACAGATCTGAGAGACACTCAAGAGACTGTACCTAAGACCATTGACATAGTACACATTCTCAATAGAGTGAGTGAGTGATTTCCCCACTTTTCCAACTCCAAGAATGTACCCCTTTTTCCCATTGCCAAAGGATACACTCCCTCCTTGCAGGGCTTTTAGTGAAAGAAAGTCCATGGTGTTCCCAGTCATGTGCTTTGAACATCCACTATCCATGAACCATTGTTGACTGCTTCCTTTCACTGTTCCCTGCACAAGGAGATCAAGAGCTAGTTTTAGGAACCCAAGCAAGTTTGGGTCTATTGTAGTAGGCAAGAGGATGAATAAGAGCTCTCTTAGTCCATGCAGGTAATATGATTTTTTGTGGGTGGAACCTGGTCCCTTTTTAGTATTTACATTTTCAGCAAACACTTTGTTTTTCTGAAAGGACTGGACGCCGGCTTGGCAATTTTCCTTGAAATGCCCATTGTTCCCACAGTGGGTACACAGCCAGTTATCTGGTATAGTAACATACTTGCTATAGGGGTTGTAAGGAGTCTTCTTCCTTTGGAACCCTATTCCCTGCCTGTTTCCACCATTATTAACGTACATGTCAGCGATAGCTTCTGAGGACCAGGTCCACTTTAGGGACTTTTCAGGATCATTTTTTATTCTTTCTAGTTCAGTCTGGAGATGCTTGTTTTTCTCAGATTCAACACACAGACTAGTTGTCACAGCCTTCAACTCGTTTTCAAGCCTAATGTGTTCCTCACTTACTACCTCTTTTCCTTTTCCAGAATTTCCAGGTTTTAAATCAGTCCCTAGTCCCTCTATTGTTTCCCTTAGGTTGCAATCACTACCAAGAGATAATCTCTTTCTTCCTCAATCTCAGTCACTCTCTTCATCAAGGCTTCTCTTTCTTTTCTGAAGTTTTCAATAGTTTCCTTATGGTAAAAAACTACAACCACTAAGTCATCTCTTTCATGTTCTATGTTAGCAATTTTTTTGGTTAAAACAAATTTTTCTTTCTCCAGCTCACAAATGGTTTCCTTCAGATCAACTACACACACTACCAGATCATCTCTAGTTTGTTCAGCTTTTCCTAGCTCTAAGGTCAAGACATCCTTATCCTCCACAAGACTGTGATAGGCATCAATCAATACACTAGCTAAAGACATGCGTTTCTTAGGAGAGTAGGATTTCAGATTTCTCTGAACATCCCTGAAGTTTACCTCACTCTTGTCGTCGTCTTCATCATCATCTGATTGGGCCATCAAAGCAAATATTGAATCATATTCATTTTCCTCACTTTCAACTGCCATCATGGAGTTGTCACTTGCATCAGTTTCATCTTCAGACTCACTAGAGGAGTCTCCCCATGCTGCAAGAGCCTGTTTCACCACATTGTCAGCAGATCTCTTCCTCTTGAAGTCCTTGTCAGGAACCGGGTTCCTCTTGGCTGCTTTCTTAGGGTTGTACTTGGAGTACTCTTGCTTCAGGAGAGGACAATCTTTGATGAAGTGCCCAGGCTTTCTGCACTTATGGCAGAGATCATAGTTCATTGGTTTGCTGAAGCTGCCCCTTTTTAGTATTCCTCCATTTCTTCTGACCATCTTCTGAAATCTTTTGGTTAAGTAAGCCATGTCACTGTCCTCCCCACTCGAGTCATTGCTATTAGCTTTGAGTACCAGGTTCTTTTCTTTTTTTGGTTCTCTTCTTTCACTGTCTATCTTACTCTTCATCTCGTAGGTCTTTATATTTCCAACCAGCTCGTCTATGGTCAGCTCCTGCAGATCCTTTGCTTTAGTAATAGCATTCACCTTGCTTTCCCAAGAACTGGGCAGGATACTGAGGATTTTCCTCACTAGCTTGTTCCTAGGAATGGTTTCACCAAGTGAGTGTAGCTCATTTATGATGGAGGTGAATCTTGTGTGCATATCTTGAATAGATTCATCGTCCTTCATCCTAAAGAGTTCATACTCGGTAGTGAGCATATCAATCTTAGATTGCTTTACTTGAGTGGTTCCCTTATGTGCTATTTACAGAGCTTCCCATATCTCCTTTGCAGTTTCACAAGCAGAAATTCTATTGTATTCATCAGGTCCTATTCAACATACCAAAATCTTTTTGGCACGAAAATTTTCTCCACAACTTTCCTGTCTGCGTCGGTGTATTCTTTTCAGGTTTTTGGCATTGAAAATGGAAGTTCTGCAAGTGCCTTTGTTGGGATGTAAGGACCATCACATATGACATCCCACAACTCAGAGTCTTCAGCCATGATAAAATCATGCATTCTTGTTTTCCACCACCCATAGTGTTGCCCCTTGAACCTGGGTGGTCTGTACGTAGATTGACCTTCTTCAAATTTTGGTTGAGCAGCCATATGGATCCTTCCTAGGTGTTAGCCTGATAGGAGGAACCTGCTCTGATACCAATTGTTAGTTTATATGAGTCCACCAAACTATAGAGTACGTGGTCCTCTATGAGTTTTCACTGAGAATACTAATGAAACAATAAGTAAATGAGACATGGGATTTTTACGTGGAAAAATGCCACTCAAGGGGACAAAAATCACGACCTACTGTCGCGCCCCCGTTTTTCCTCCGCGGAGAAAGTCCCGGGTTTCGATGTTCATGGGGGGTATAAATCATTTCCTTTTGGGATTTGGATATTTGAAGAGTCGCCACCTAATGGATTATGGTGCGTTAGGGCACCTAGATTGATTAACTCTTAGACTAGTTTGCATTACCAGAGATTTAGGGTAAGGGCTCGAAATAACCTTGAGGGGAAGGTGTTAGGCACCACTGTCGGTCCACAACGGTGGGTCCCGGCCGAACTTATACTTACGAATTAGTCCTTTGAACAGATAAGTAGTTTAAACACAGATTTGCAAATAAGGGGGAAGCATGTCTTGGGGCATTATACGACTCAAATAAAGGAAAGAATTGAACAAATTGCGTAAATATAGAAAAGTAAAGTTTAAGCAAAGTGAATTTTGGAAGGAGGGGTCCTAGGTTGGTTAACCTACAGGATCATCCCACGCAATGCCCGGTAAACACTCCTCAATGAGGGGCTACACGTGACATTAACGCGTAGTCATCATATCCCGTTCTACCCAAGTCCCTCCCCTTGATCATAGCCTAAAGCGTTCTAGTAACCTTGACAATGTCCTATGCATGCACTACCCGTCCCTTCCTCGTGGCCCTGGAGGTATTTTAGGACCTCTATTCTTTGGACAGTTTTAGACTTTCCTAAGGTTTTAAAGGATAAAAATCTAGGCGACAATCAAGAACAGTTAGGACTACACTTAAAGGAACAAGTTATAGGCTCACAGTTACCTCCTCAAACATAACAAATAAGTGCACGTCTTCAAACAACATTCAAATACTTAAGAGAAAAATCCCAGAACATGATATCTAGGTGAGCAGGGGTTATATAGTGTTGACTTACGACAATATGTGAAAGATCCTATTTAACTTGCCTACTGATTAAACCTGTTAAATCTGGAAAGCTTTAAGTAGCAAAAATACAGTTTCAGAGTTGCAGAATTTAAAATCGCCCTACAGGCCTGCCTAAACGCAGAACAGTGACGTCCTAAGAACATGATAACTACGTTGATGTAGTAGAACAGTGAACAGATTTTAAAACGGATTCTTGAGTTCCTATAGGCATGCTGTCTAGTGATAGTAAATTAAGGCAATGTTTGAAAAAGAGAAATTTATTTAAAGAAACAGACAATTGATTAGGCCAGTTTCAAAGAGAACTAATATGAATTAGATCGACTTATTTAAACTAAGTTAAATTTAAGTTCTATAAGCAAAATTTCTGATTTTTAATTCCTATAAGCATGGTATCTAATTGTTAAGAGCTGATGTCAGTGAGACAAATGTAAATACATGTAGTAGCAGAAGTTGAACTCAATCACTTTACACTCTATAGGCATGGTATCTACTTATGAAAGCTGATTTTAACCCTATAGACATGGCCTCTGATATTGAATCCCTTTAAATCCTATAGGCATGGTTTCTAGTATGGTAAAGCAAACATAGCAAATACATCAACACGATCCTATAGGCATGGTATCTACCCGAGTTACCCCACAGATATATAACTACCCAGCCCTTTTCACTAATCATCATAATGTCGTTTACAAATAATTATTACAGACCATCTGAATAAATTACATAAATAATAAAGAAAAGAAGAAGTTAACTATAGGGAGCCTGAAGCAGGCCCAAATGACTTCCCCAAGCCTCCAATATCCTCAAATGCCAAATTCCATAGACAATATCATTGTCTAGGCGCGTCAGAGTTCCCTAAGGATCTCAAGGATCCCGGGAAGTGCTCACACCTAGACTTTATAACCAGAACTGAGTAAGTGCAGTGTGGAAGAGCCAGCTCCAGTACATCAGAGTTCAGAAGGATCTCATAGGGATCCCAAGGCAGTCATACACTGGAGGGGCAGAACTTAAGGACCTAAGAGTAGAGTGAGAGTGCTTGACATAGTTTTGAAAAGGTTTTAATAGGAGAGAAGTATTTGAAAAGACTCAGTTGAAGTAGTTTTATAAATAGGAGAATTGTTCAGTAAAATAGTTTTTGACAAGAGTTGTATAATCACACAAACAACAGATCAAACATGGAGCCAAAACAGGTTCAGCAACACTCAAATAACGAACCTTCACACATGGGTAATTGGGGGTGGGAACATACAATACAAATAAACAGAAGTCTTTGCAATTAAGGGGGTAGCTAATAGTGCAAACAGTAATACATGGATCCAGGGGTGCCAATTAGAACATAGTTATAGAATCAGAGGTGCTTTAGGGGGTTCATGGGATTAGGGATAGCTAATGATACAACACAATAAGAATTTCAGCACCAACATGGAACCAAAAAACTTAGGGTAACAACATTGCTTTGCAAAGAAAGGATCATACTAGAGACTAAATAGCAAGTAAACCATCATTCAAAAATAGAGTGGAGTCAAATTTAAACAGACTACAAGTTCATAAGACATGCTGATCCTAAAAGTCATAAGACATAACTAGGCGAAGTAATAGGTCAATTACATGTTGAACAACAAAACAATAGATAGAAACAAATTAGGAATATGATGAACTGAAGCAGTATGAAACACATTGGTTTGAGAGCTTGAATTTAAAATCAGAACATACCAGTAAAGAGAGTAAACGAAAAGTAGAGAACAGGAGAGTGAAATAATTAGCCTTGGCTTGTAGCCGGCTAATTTAGTAACAATAGTAAGCAACAAAGAAAGCAGAAGAGCTTTTAAGTGTATGAGAGATGTCAACTCATGTCTTTAGACTGTAGAAGAGAGCAATATATATAGTAGTTTGAAAGCTAGGTAAATAAGGTAAGAATCAAATTGTTCAGTAATTATAGAACTCAGAGTAAAATCAGTTCTAGTCCTCCCTTAATTAAGGGAATTAATTCAAACGGTAAAGAGCAGGTGATAAATAAGGAAACAAATCATACATAGCTAGAGTATAACAAATAAGGAAAGCCTTCAAACAGTGCAAGTATAGAACAGATAATTAGGGCTAGGTTCAGAAAATTCTAGTTAAGGAAATAATCAGTAAGAATCAAGTAACAATGCAGACAAGGTAAGGTAAAGTTAATTAAGGCAAGCAGATCAATCAAATAGAGTAGAAAGGTAAGAATTGAAGGTTTAAGGGGAAGTGTTCAAATCAACCCAAGAAATAAGGAATTCAGAATATTACATAGCTCAATCAAAGGGAAGGTCATGAAAAGTGTCAGCATGTTTAGCATATAACTAAGGTAAAACATGGACAGTAAGGAATTGACACATAACTCTAGCAAAATAAAAGTTAAACAATACTGATTCAATGAGAAAGATGCAGGTCTTGATGTGACCAGTTAAGATGAACACAAGCACATAGAATCAGTGAAAGTTTAGACTAAGAAACTCAGTAGAAGCATATCAAGGCAAGACAGTCACGAGAAATCATGCTAATACTAAAAAACCAAATGAAGAACCCTAAAAATTAGGGCTTCCAGCATAGGCGAGTTAAGGCTGTAGTAGACTCATAGAATCAGTCAAAATATGTGAGAAATAGAAATTTAAACACAAAGAATCATTTGAACAAAGTTTTAAAAGAAATTCCGAAAACCCTAGTTTTTGAAAAGGTGAAGAAATCATTTGAAATCAGACGATTCTTGTAAAGAATCTCAAGACTATTGTAAAACACTCAAGAGACAAACTCAAATCGTCCTAGATCTGTAAAGATCTAGGAGGTATAGAAAAGAAATTAGGGTTTCGAAGAGACCCATACAGAGATGAAGAAACCTGTCTAGAAACCCATAGATCGTGGCAATTAATGAACGCTTTCGCTTGAAATCACACTGGAATGGTCAGGATCAGGCAGGAGATGAACCCTAGATGCAAGTCGGCATGGCCCTGGTCCCTTGAGGGCCTTAAAGAAGGCAAGAATGACATGAGAGAAGCCATTGGAGGCCTGAGAGATAATGAGAGGTCACCGAAGATGGCCGGAGATGGGAGGTCGGCGTTTGAAGATTAGGGTTTAGGTCGAGAGTGTTTTGAGAGTAGAGACGATTTAGGGCGGCGGAGGAGGCGGTAAAATGAATTAGGTTTTGGGGGGGGGGTATAGGTCGGTTTAATTAGGAAAGGGTGAATCCGGGCCGTTGATCTCGGAGATCAATGGTCAAGATTAGGGGGGCCTGGGTCGGGTAAAATGTGTTTGGGGCCTGGGTCGGGTAATTTAACTAGAAATTGGGCTGGGTATTGGGATTGGGATTGGGTTGGGTTGAATTTAGCTGAAATTGAAATAAAATAGGCTAAGTTTTAAATAGCTATTTTCAATACTATACAATTTATAAAATAATAAAATGATTTCTAAAAAAATATTTCGCGTACTAAAATGATTAAAAATATTTGTTTAACATTTAAAAAATATAAAAGACCATTTTATATTTTATGCATTAATAACGTAATTATGCATTAATAAGGCTAGTATTGAAAATATATGCAAATTGGCTTTAAAAATATAAATGCAATTATAAAAAATTCACTAAAAGTATTTAAGAAATATTTGGCATGAATATAGAATTTAGATGGCTAAATTAGCACAACAATAGTTTGAAGGATAATTATTGAAAATTTTATAAGTAAAAAGGGAGGAAATAAATCAATTTAAAGCCTTTTAAATTATAGAAAAATTATAAAAAAGTTTATGCATGCTTATATATGCATATATGCTATTTTGAAAGTATATATGTGTATTAAGAATATATAGGGAGAATTGGGTATCAACAGCTGCCCCTCTTTACCCGGGAAGGATGAAAGAGTTTTCGGGTAAAGAAATGATGGCCAATTTTGACCGGGCAGGATGTTTTTGAAAGAGAGAGGCCGGAATCCAGTCTTCGAGTTGCCTACATATCCTGGGTTTTATAGGAATCAGGCCATGTGTAGTTCTGGATTCAACGGCAGAATATACCGACGAAGTCATTGCAAGAACGGGCACGAGATGCGAAAGCGACTATGGTGAGCGGTTAAGGTCCGATACAGTTGAAGGAACTGGAGCGAGATCACTCCTGCTGGCGGTTTCTTACTGGTCACCTGCAGATAAAAGATGCTACGAACATGTACTTCTGCGAAAATTAAAACATGATGCAGATTCCCTTTTGGACCATGAAGGTTGTCTTTGGACGGTTAAAGATGACATCCTTGGACCATGACATCCCGGGCCATGAATTGTTTAGTGAGGGATTCGCAGGCCATTAAATGATGTTCTCGGTCCATGACAAATGGTGCCTCCGAACCATGACGCTTTTGAATAATGATATGCAAATTTGAGGGATTCTCAGGCCATGGCATGGTGTCTTCCGGCTATGAGGATGATGCCTTTTAGACTATGACGCCTTTGGATAGATTGGTGATATTTCAGCCCATGATATGCAATAACATGATGTTAACAAGACAAGGCTTAGTCTTGTGAAATGGAGGGCAGAGCTTAGCCTGGTCGAAAAGCAAATAAGTAGTACTAGAATTAGAGCAATATTTATGTGAAAAGGGATAGTGCTTAGTCCCATGCGAATGTGAAGGCAGGGATTAGCCTCATGCAAGTATGGAGGCAGGGATCAGCCTCATGAAATAGGGAGGCAGGGATTAGCCTCATGCAGATATTGAGGCAAGGATTAGCCTCATGCAAATAGGAAGGCAAGGATTAGCCTCATGCAGATATGGAGGCAAGGATTAGCCTCGTGCAAGTAGGGAGGCAAGGATTAGCATCATGCAGATATGGAGGCAGGGATTAGCCTCATGCAAATAGGGAGGCAAGGATTAGCCTCATGCAAGTAGGGAGGCAGGGATTAGCCTCATGTAGATATGGAGGCAGGGATTAGCCTCATGCAAATAGGAAGGCAAGGATTAGCCTCATGCAAGAAGCGAGTAGCAAATAAGAGTAGCATATGTCTTAACTGGAGATATATTCAGTGTCGGATGGTCCGATTGATAGTGATCTTGTTACGTGTATATTTCTGTGGATGTTACCGTTGCGTATGATGTGCCTGTGATCAAAGAAAAATTATAAGTTTTGTGGGGGAGGTTGGTTCGTGCTTCTATCCGCTAGCCTTGGTTTGTTCCGCTCTGGAGGCCTCGTTTGAGTTTTCCTGGGTAACACCTGACTGTTATGAAAATAGAGTTTTCGAAAACATGCAGTTATTGAGGAAAATAGAGTTTTTTAGAAACATATTAAAATATCAAGTAATTTTAGATGAACTAGTGACTGTAACACGTTTCAGAGACACTGCAGCTTCTTATGTTAGAATTTTGAAATTCCTCCTCAAAATTCTGCCCCAATTTGGTAGATGATCTTTTGACCGTCTGACACATGTTGGCGTCGGCTGGACTTGCTCCGGAATTTTGAGGGTCCTCCTCAAAATTCTGCCCCAGTTTCTTAGCTAATTTCTGATCGTCTGACACTTATTGGCGTCGGCTGGACTTGCTCCGGAATTTTGAGGGTCCTCCTCAAAATTTTGCCCCAGTTTTTGATTCTGCGGGAATTGGAAATTTTATTATCTTATGAACGAACCCATAAGGCTGCCTACGTATCCCCTCTTAAATGGGAATCAGGTCAAGCTTAGTTCAATTACATCAGATGAGGAAATATAAACAATCTAAGCATAGTATCTCTTGACTGCATCTGAATTGATTGGTTTTGGCCAGATTTCTCCATCCATTTCTGCAAGTATGAGTGCTCCTTCTGTCAGCACCCTGTGAACCATGTACGAACTTTGCCAGTTGGGAGAGAATTTCCCTTTGGCTTCATCTTGATGTGGGAAGATCTTCTTCAGCACCAGCTGTCCCGGCGCGAACTGTCTTGGTTTGACCCTTTTGTTGAAAGCTCTGGACATCTGTTCTGATAAAGTTGGCCGTTACATACTGCGTTCATCCTCTTTCCATCGATGAGGGCCAATTTTTCATAGCGATTTCTTATCAACTCAACATCGCTGAGTTCAGCTTATTGTATGACTCTTAGAGAAAGGATCTCTACCTCGGCTGGGATGACGGCCTCGGTACCATAAACCAGCATGTAGGGAGTTGCCCCGGTTGATGTGCGAACTGTAGTGCGGTATCCCAATAAAGCTAAAGGTAGCTTCTCGTGCCATTGTTTGTGGTTTCCTACCATCTTCCTTAGTATCTTCTTGATGTTTTTGTTGGCGGCTTCTACGACTCTATTCATCTGAGGTCTGTAGGCTGTGGAATTCTTGTGCTTGATTTTGAAAGTTTCGCACATAGCTTTCATCAGTTCACTGTTGAGGTTGGCGGCATTATTAGTAACAATTGACTCAGGAACTCTGAATCGGCAAACAATACGGTCTTTGACAAAGTTTGCGACGACTTTCTTGGTTACAGCTTTGTAAGACGCAGCCTCTACCCATTTTGTGAAGTAATCAATGGCTACCAAAATAAACCTGTGTCCGTTTGAAGCAGTGGGCTCAATCGGACCAACGACATCCATTCCCCAGGCGGCGAACGACCAGGGTGAGCTTGTTGCATTGAGCTCATTTGGCGGTAATTTTATCATATCGGCGTGCACTTGACATTGGTAGCATTTGCGGGCATACTGGACACAATCAGTCTCCATGGACATCCAAAAGTAACCGGCCCTGAGTATCTTCTTAGCCAAGACGAAACCATTCATGTGCGGGCCACAGGTCCCAGCATGTACCTCCTCGAGTAGCTTAGAAGCTTCTTTTGCGTTGACACATCTTAGCAATCCTAAATCAGGAGTTCTCCTGTACAAATTTCCTCCGCTGTGGAAGAATTGATAGGATAATCTTCGAAGTGTGCGCTTTTGAGTGTGATTTGCATGCTCCGGTTATTCTCCCTTTGACAAATACTCCTTGATGTCATGGAACCAAGGCTTTCCATCTGTTTCTTCTTCAACATGAGCGCAATATGCCAGTTGATTATGGATCCTCACCGGAATGGGATCAATATAATTCTTGTCTGGATGCTGTATCACAGATGACAAGGTGGCCAATGCGTCGGCAAACTCATTCTAAATTCTGGGTACATGCCGAAACTCTATCTTGGTGAACTGATAATAGGCTATATAGTTGTTATTTATGCCATAATTACCCATGCTTTGTTGTTGTTTTGTAATGTAAGTTGCCAATAAATTGCTTTAATTGATGCTATTTGGTTTCGCAGGGAATACAAGATGTGAGGAAGCAAAAATGAAGTGTTGGAGGCAAAAACGTGAAGAAATCACCCACTCAAGAAGCACCCGAACGCAAAAGAGCAAATGAGAGAAGTGATGCGGAGAAAAAAACACCTTCAGTGCTTCCCGCGGTCAGAGCCGCGGTCAGCGCCACGGTTTTCTACAGAAGCGTCCGCGGTCGGAGCCGCGGTCGACGCCGCGGCCGTGTGGCTCGTGCACAGCCCAGAAATTTGAGGGGTCAAAGTGTCAGCTCGGGAAAGCTTTTGTAAAATCCTTATAATATGTAGGAAACTCGCCCAAGGCTAGGTTAAGGCTTATGTTGGAGATTACTTTGCAAGAGAAACAAGTGTGAGAGATCACCCATAACATCATTGTTCTTATTCTCTCTTATTTTCTTGCAATTTACAATTATGAATCTTTTCATAGTTTATTTCCCCATTGTTATGAGTAGCTAAATACCTTAATCTAAGGTTTTGGTGGAACCCGTTGGAAATGACTTGGTTGTTTTATTAATATAGTTGGATTTTGTTGTTAATCTCTATTTGTTCATCCATGTTTTGATTGTGGTTAGTTGAAAGGGCCCTCAATTATCCGTTCCTATTTAGTATGTATCTACTTGAGAGAGAGTGCATATTTAGGTGATTGTATGAACAACATCACTCCCGGAGTATAGACGAGAGTCATAACCGAGGGTTTAGAGGTTGGATTAGAGATAACGATACCTCGGGTGCAATCTAAGTGAACTGTATTGAGAATCTAACTAGCGTAGCTTGAGAGAGTGCGTCTAGTAAATTATCATACTTAATTGAGAAAGATTTATGATAGCTGGAGCGTTCATGATTGATAGAGACAACTAAATCATAGTTATAAGATATATACAACCAAGGAAAGTACCAACGGGGGAAACCATTACCTTAGACCTTATTCCTACTGTTTACACATAAAGTTTAGTTAATTTTAAGTTGTTAATTACTTTCAGTCTTTAGTTGTTACAAAATCAACCATTGTGAATCAAAAAGTTTGGGAAAACAGATTGTGTGAATTTAGTAAATCTGACAGTAGTGATTGATAGGTTAGTTCCCTGTGGTTCGACTCTGGGCAATAATACTCAGATTATATTTGCAACGCCCGCATAGTCTTTTGTGAGACTCAGTTGAGCGTGATCAAATTTTGGCGCCGTTGCCGGGGAACCTAACGGTGTTATCAATTACAATTGAAAGAAATACAAAAATTCTAAGTGTAGTCAGTTTTCTCTATACCAATCTTTTCATTGAAATTCTAACGTTTGAAATCTTGTGGAAAGCAGGTGTATGCCTAGAAATTCTTCGAGGACTGGAGAACTACTAGAAGGACTCTCAGACCCCGAGAAAATATTCAGGGCATTGAACCGTGCCAACAAAGGACTTCAACAACCTCAACCAACACACCAACTCGAATTTGACATGGGTGACGTAAACGACGCCAACGGACACATCAGGAATGAGCAAGCTGACTTAAATGTCAGAGAAGTGGCACCTCTTGTGCCCGAGGCTGCACTTTATGACTGGGCACAGCCTACAGCTGACAATCTGGACACTGCCATAGCTGTGCCCGCAATTCAAGCGGAGACATTCCAGATCACCAACAACATGCTGCATCTGCTGCAAAATAAGGGACTGTTCTCCGGGTCAAGCATTGAAGACCCGCAACAACACTTGAAAAATTTTCTGTCAATTTGCATGACCCAAAGGCAGCCTAATGTAACATCTGAAGCTATCAAACTGCTCATGTTCCCATTCTCAGTAACCGGGGCAGCTCAGACTTGGTTAAATTCGCTCTATATCAACTCTATTACCACTTGGGAGGAATTAGTCAAGCAGTTTCTGAACAAGTTCTATCCGCCTAACAAGACTGCACAACAAATTGATGCCATATTGCAGTATAGGCAGCATTCCACTGAGTCCTTGCAAGAAACTTGGGAGAGATTTAAAGGGATGCTTGTGAAGTGTCCTCATCATGGCATTCCAGACCAGATGCTCGGCCAGAGATTCTACATGGGTCTAGCTGACAACTTGAAAGCGAATGTGGATGCTTCAGCTGGAGGTGCTTTCTTAAGCAAAACTTTCACCGAGTGCAAAATTCTCCTCGATAAGATGTCACAAAATGCGGGGTGGATGACTAGAGTTGCAACGCTGGCACCCATAGTGCATTCAGTTCCACTTGATCCCAATAATTCGCAGGAAGAGAACATGGCCACACTCCTGACCAAGATGAGCCTACTGACAAAGAAGATTGATGAGATGGGTACAAAACAGGTGCACATCGTTGATACAACGAATGGAGGACTATGTACCCCGTGTATTAATCGGTCCTATGTGTGTTGATGGAGCGGAGAAGGTGAAAATCAAGGGGTCCGGGAAGATATGAATTATGTCAACAACTATGGGGGTCAGAGACAAGGAGCACAGCAGTGGTAACCGCAGCAAAATCAGCAGTACAGGCCTAATATGCAGCAGCCTGGGGCTTTGCACCCTCAAAACCAATTAGTGCCAGTGCCTTATCAGAAACCACAGGGTTATCCACAGCAAAATCAGCAGCAATTGGTTTATCAACCACCCCCTCAGCAGCAAGATAACAACATGGTGGAGATTAGGGGTATGCTTCAGCAACTCATTGGGACAAATAATAAAGTACAGGAAAAATTGGCAGTGCATGATTCAGCCATAAAGAATATTGAAACGCAGCTGGATCAGCTGTCTATGGCTTTGAACAACCGTCCTCCAGGAACTTTACCTGCAGACACAAACATAAACCCCAAGGAGCAAAACCCGAATCAGCTAATGGCAGTCAGTCTCAGGAATGGTAGAGATTTAGATAGAGAGCGGGAAATTGTACAAACCAGCAAGAATACTACACCAGCCACTCCAGTTCAATTAGAGGTAGAAGAACCAACAGAACTTACTGAAGTGGTGGTTGAGCAGAGTCAGGAGGAAAAAGGCAAAGAAAAGGAGACCGAGCAAGTTGCAAAACAGGTGGCACCTCTTGTGCCAGAAAATCCTAACAGAGAGAAGCCAGCAAGCAATGCACAAAGGGTGATACCTGCACCCTCCCCTCAGAGACTGGTCAAACAAAAGAAGGCAGACAAATACAAAAAGTTCATGGAGATGCTGCGTCAAATCCTATTGAATATTCCGTTGATGGATGCCTTGAGGGAGATGCTCGGTTATGCCAAGATGATGAAGGATTTAATGTCACGGAAGTTTGATTTTCAGGATCTATCCACAGTAACTCTGACACAGACCTGCAGCGCAGTGGTGGCAAAACCGATGGCTCAAAAGATGTCTGATCCAGGTAGCTTCACTATTCCATGCACAATCGGAAGTTATGCCTTTGCAAAGGCGTTGTGTGATTTGGGAGCCAGCATAAACTTGATGCCGCTGGCAGTGTACACTAAATTAGGCATCGGCAGAGCTAGACCGACTTCTATGCTGCTACAGCTGGCTGATCGCACTTTGAAAAGACCAACTGGTATTCTTGATGATGTGCTGGTGCAAGTGGGGAAATTCGTGTTCCCTGCAGACTTTGTGATTCTGGATTGTCAGGTGGATGAGGAGAAACCCCTTATTGTCACACCTCCTTTTTCCACTACACCCCGGGGAAGGGGTATAATAAAAGAGTTTTTCCAATTAAAGGACAATCGAATCGGGATTCGTTTATTAAGAAGTTCAGAGTCGCCACTTGGGAGATTTATGGTGTCCCAAGTCACCGGTTTGAATCCCGAATTGAGGAAAGGGTTTGACTCTGTATTAACAGTCGTGAACCAGAAATCCGGGTAAGGAATTCTGTTAACCCGGGAGAAGGGGTTAGGCACTCCCGTGTTCCGTGGTTCTAGCACGGTCGCTCAACTGCTATATTTGGCCAAAATCTGATTTTAATACATGTTATCCTATTGCAATTTTAGAATTGTTTAACCGTTTTTAATTAGTTTTTATGAAAGTGAACGTCGTTTAAGAGCGTGTTTTTGGATCACGTCACATGAAATGCACCCGGATCCTTGACACCTCTTCTTCAACGTTTTGGGATTTGGATTTGGGTCGCATGAAATGCAACCCGTAGTTAAGAAGGTAAAATTATTAAAAAGCGCGCCTAAAGTGGCTAACGAGTGATTATCTTTGCGAGAAGCCGTGAAATTCGCTAAACGGCACGCCCCGAATTCTAAGTATTTTAATATAAGCATTTAATGAGGACCCCGCAATTTATGTATTTTATTTGGCGAGGCTCATCTCATCTTTTTTTTAAAAGGGGAATTCAAACTAAAGTTCGGAGGGCCATAAGCCATGTCTTGCCTAATATAGCACACCTCCAATCTACTTTTGAAAGCCCAATTAACTAATTAGCCCAGCCTCAAACCTGACTTCAATTTACTCCAAGATCATCCTACGGTCTAAATCAATTTCAAGGCCAGTCACTAACACAATTCAAGTAATAGCTGCTTGTAAGGAATTACTGACTTCTTCAACCAATTAGGCATCATCAAAGAATTGTACCAAACCAACTAATAACAACTGTAACATAAATGAAACAAACAGATATTTTCCAAAGAGATTAAACGCAACTTCATTCCTTAAAAGAGTTTTGATTTCTTTCTAATAAAAATTGAACCAAATCAGAAATGAAGAACAACGCCTATTCACGTCATTGTCTTTAGTTGGTAATTTGTCCAGAAAGAGATTCATCCGACTGTTAATTCAATTATTGCCACAATCTTAGTAGTTTAAGCAAAATTCCGTAAGCATTCATTTATCCCTGATGCATGAAACTAGCTAACTACACAGAAATGCAAAATTGAAATCAAAACATGTAAACACTCCAACGATAATGAGCACAAATCAGTCACCCTCATGAACATATCCAACAAATCCAAACAAATCGGGGTGCAACAAAACATTACTTCAATGTAAAACATCTACGAATTAACAAATCTGTCATGGATACGTAAGCAACAAAAATTAAGAATAAAGAAACGGAACCTTTCATTGAATGACCACCCCGAGCCGGCGTACAAGAAATCCGAATAGGAACTTTATCGGACCAAAGCTCGAACCTCGACGAAACTGAACAGACCCAACAAACAGAGCTAGCGACCTCAAACGAACTCTCCACGAGCTTTAAACGAACTCCATTGACGAAACAAACTTCCATCGCCAGTTTCCGGCCATTTCTCTGAGTGCGTCTATCTTTTAGATTAAAGGGAGCAGAACCTCCATGAAGGTGTACAACCAACAATCTACAAAAACCGCTTGGATTGCAAGTGAAATCAAAACGAGATCTACAAATTGGAGCTCGGCTTCAGCAGAAATCAGCGATTCGGACTTCGAATAGCACCAACCCAGGAAAAGTTTTTGAGCTTAAAAGCTTCCAAATCTGATTTTTGATTTCTTCTTTTAATTTCGAACCTCTTCCCTCTTTCTATTTCATGTGTATTTATGGAAATTTCAAATGAGGGAGATGAGTGATAGAAGGAGGAGAGGATGGCCGTGTGTTTTCTGTGGCTTTTAGAAATGAAGGAGATGAAGAAGCGCCATGGAAAAATGCGCTGTTTTCCAAGGTCTAAAGGTCTCTTTGGTGATGATGAGGGAACGAAGATGAAGAGCAGCGGAAAAGCTGCGCTCAACTTTTTGTTAGGGATCTCATCTGTGTATTTTAGGTTTCCTAAATGTATTCTTATAGGTAAGGTAATGGGTAATGGGTAATGGGTAATGGGTAATGGAAATTTGGGTAGTAGTATTGGAATTGGGTTATGGGGGAATTTAATTGGGCTGGGAGATTTAATTAGGAAGGCCCAAAACCAAACTTTCTTTTATTTCCTTTATTTTAATTAAAATCCTACAAATTAAAAATTCTAAATTATCCAAAGTGTGAAATTAACTAATTAGCTAATTATAAAATTATAAACAACACTTAATTTTATATTAAAAGTGGAAAATCAATAAACCAAAATTAAAAGACAAATAAATGTAAGAATGAGCTATTTTTTGTGATTTTTAATTTTTTTTTATAAAATAAGTAACTATCGATTAATCCTAAAAAAAATGTAAAAATAAAGCCTAAATGCCATGCGTGATATTTTTGGTATTTTTTCATGATTAAAGTAAAAATTAAACATGCACAAAATGCAAACAATTAAAAATTCTACAAAAAATCCTAAAATGGCCGATAATTAACAAAAATCTATTTTTCTTGGGATTTTATTGGAGTATTTCGTATAGGGAAAAAATCACGTGCTTACACTTATTTTGGGGAGACCAATTTTAGCCACTGGGAGAGCACTGATAGACTGTGAGACTGGGGAACTTAAAATGAGATTGAACGATGAAGAAGTCATATTCAATGTTCAGCAATCAATGAGGAGACCCAGCGAATATGCGAATTGCTCTCTAGTGGAGGCAGTGGATGTAATCCTGCAAGAAGATGATAGGACCTTAACTGTGAAAGATCCATTGGAGGCATGCCTGACGAATTTAAAAGAAATGGATGGTGAGGGGTTAGCTGAATGGGTTATGGCACTGGAAGGCCGAGGGTTCTGGTCAAGGGAACCTCAGTTCGAGTCCCTTGAGCTAGAAAAAAGGGTCACTCCTCCAGCAAAGCCATCAATAGAGGAACCACCCAAGCTGGAGCTGAAGCCACTCCCAGATCACCTCAGGTATGCATTCTTAGGCCCTGATTCGACCTTACCTGTTATTATATCATCCTGTTTGCTAGATGTGCAGGTAGAATAGCTCTTACAGGTACTGCAGGATAACAAGACTGCCATTGGTTGGACCATGGCAGACATAAAGGGTATCAACCCAGCGTTTTGTATGCATAAGATTTTCCTGGAGGAGGGGCACAGACCTTCCAGGGAAAATCAGCGAAGGCTGAACCCTAACATGAAAGAGGTTGTAAAGAAAGAGGTGATCAAA
>NW_017673388.1:0-35794 GCF_001879085.1 Nicotiana attenuata
ACTCTTTACAACATATAGAAATCATCAATTAAGTATGAAGCTGTAACAAAACCAGGATATTCGCAATATAAGGACTCACGGTCATGCTAGACACCAATGTATAGATACTCGCCACCATGCCTATACATTGTACTCGACAATTAGCAAGTAGCAAATAAGACTCAACTCCTATTCCCTCAAGCTAAGGTTAGACCAAACACTTACCTCAACTTCCACGGCCAAATCAATCCACAACAACCGCTTTCCCTCTTGAATTCGGCTCCAACTCAATCAAATCTATACGATAATGACTTCATAATATCAATATGTGCTAAACAAATCAAACCCAATGTCTAATTATATATTTCCAAGCTTTCTTTCCAAAATCCCAAAATCGCCCCCGGGCCCGCTTGGTCAAAACACGAGGTTCGGACCAAAATCAAATCCCCCATTCACCCACGAGCCTGAATATATAATTTGTTCTCAAATTCGACCCCAAAACGAGGTCTAAATCAAGAAAAAGTAAAAAACCCTAACTCTACCCATTTTCCCTAATTTCTACCCTAAATTACATGTTTTAGGTTTAGGAATTCAACAAATATTGATGGAAAATAAAGAAAACGAGTTAAGATTTACTAACCCAAGAAGCTTTGATGAAGAAATGCTCTAAAGGTCGCCCAAGAACCTTAGAGAAGAAGGAGTTCGTGTGTTTGATGAAAAATTCCCATCACTGTTCTGTTTTGGACATTTTAAATAACTGGGCAAAATTGCCCTTCGCGTTCGCGTGAAGAAGGTCGCGTTCGCGAAGGTTAAACTTGGCAGACCATCGTGTTCGCGATGGGAAGAGTGCGAACGCGGAGAGGAAAGGCTGGGGGGATCCAGGACTTGGTCTACGCGAACGCGTGGGTACTGATGCGAACGCGATGAAGGGATTTACAAGGCTACGCGAACGCGAAGGTCTTGGTGCGAACGCGAAGAAGAAAATTATGCTGAGTCCCCCAGGGCCAGATGACTCTATGCAAACGCGAGGCAAATGATACGAACGCGATGAAGGAAAGGTCTGAAGCTTCGCGAACGCGTGAAAGGCTTCGCAAACGCGAAGAAGAAGGGACCTGCAACTGCTGAAGCTAAAAACCTGCAATCCTCCTAAGTCTGAAACACCTCCGAAACTCTCCCGAGCCCTCGGGGCTCCTAACCAACCACATACACTAACTCAACAACATCCTAGAAACTCAATCGTGCGATTAAATCGCCAAAATAACATCAAAAACAATAAATCAAACCTCAAAATCACTAGTTTTTCTTCAAACTTCATAAACTTTCAAATTTAGACTTTTAAGTCCGAAACACGTCAAACGACTTTCGATTTCAATCAAACTTCACAGAAACATCTTAAACCACATATAAGACCTGTACCGGGCGCCGGAACCAGAATACGGGCCCGATACCAACACGTTTTAACCAATTTTCATTTCAATTTTCTTCATAAATTTCAGAAAAACAATTTTACTCAAAATTTCATTACTCAGGCTTGGGGCCTTGGAATTCGATTCCGGGCATACGCCCAAGTCCCATATTTTCCTACGGACCCTCCGGGACCGTCAAATCACGGGTCCGGGTCCGTTTACCCAAAATGTTGACCGGAGTCAAATTTACTCATTTTAATATCAAATTTTAGCATTTATCACAAAATTTCATATTTAAGCTTTCCGGCTACGCGCCCGGACTACGCACGCAAATCGAGGCGGCTACAAATGAGGTTTTCAAGGCCTCGGAAGCACGGAATGAGTAAGAAAACAGGTGATGACCCTTTGGGTCGTCACATTCTCCACCTCTAAAACAACCGTTCGTCCTCGAACGGACAAAAGAAAGAAGTACCTCAGTCGGGGAATAAATGGGGATAACGGCTCCGCATATCGGACTCGGACTCCCAGGTCGATGCCTCAGGAGGCTGACCTCTCCACTGAACACGAACAGAAGGGAAACTCTTGGATCTCAACTGATGAACCTGCCGGTCTAGAATAGCTACCGGCTCCTCCTCATAAGATAAGTCCTTGTCCAACTGGACAGTGCTGAAATCTAACACGTGGGCTGGATCGCCGTGATACCTCCGAAGCATGGATACATGAAAAACTGGATGCACGGCTGATAAGCTAGGCGGCAATGCCAGTCTATAAGCCACCTCTCCCACTCGATCAAGAATCTCAAACGGACCAATGAACCTAGGGCTAAGCTTGCCCTTCTTCCCAAATCTCATTATGCCCTTCATAGGCGACACTCGTAGCAATATCCGCTCACCAACCATGAAAGCTACATCTCGAACCTTACGATCTGCGTAGCTCTTCTGCCTGGACTGAGCTGAACGAAGCCTATCCTGAATGATCTTGACCTTGTCCAAGGCCTCCTGAACCAAATCCGTACCTATCAACCGAGCATCTCCCGGCTCAAACCATCCAATCGGAGACCGACACCGCCTACCATACAAAGCCTCATAAGGAGCCATCTGGATGCTCGACTGGTAGCTGTTGTTGTAGGCAAACTCCGCTAAAGGCAAGAACTGATCCCATGAACCTCCAAAGTCAATAACACAAGCTCGAAGCATATCCTCCAAAATCTAAATAGTCCGCTCGGACTGACCGTCCGTTTGGGGATGAAATGTTGTGCTCAACTCAACCCGTGTGCCCAACTCTCGCTGGACTGCTCCCCAGAAGCGCGAGGTAAACTGCGTACCCCGGTCCGAAATGATGGATACTGGCACACCATGAAGGCGAACAATCTCCCTGATATAGATCTCAGCTAACCTCTCGGATGAATAGGAGACTGCCACAGGAATGAAATGCGCTGACTTGGTCAGCCTATCAACAATGACCCAAACTGCATCAAACTTCTTCCGGGTCAATGGGAGTCCAGTAACGAAGTCCATAGTGATCCTCTCCCACTTCCACTCGGGAAGCTCAATCCTTTGAAATACACCACCAGGCCTCTGATGCTCGTACTTAACCTGCTGACAATTCAAACAATGAGCCACATATGCTACGATATCCTTCTTCATTTTACGCCACCAATAATACTGCCGCAAATCCTGATATATCTTCGCGGCGCCCGGATGGATAGAGTACCGGGAACTATGGTCCTCCTCTAAGATCAACTCTCGAAGCCTATCCACATTAGGCATACAAACTCGCCCCTGCAATCTCAAAACTCCATCCGCATCTAAGGTAACCTGCTTGGCACCTCCTCGCTGCACCGTGTCTCTAAGGACACACAAATGGGGATCATCAAACTGCCGATCACGAATACGCTCCAACAATGAAGAACGAGCGACCGTGCAAGCTAATACTCGGCTAGGCTCAGAAATATCCAGCCTCACAAATCGATTGGCCAAAGCCTGAACATCCAAAGCAAGCGGCCTCTGACTGACCGGAATATAAGCAAGACTGCCCATACTGGCTGACTTCCTACTCAAAGCATCGGCCACCACATTGGCCTTCCCCGAATGATATAAAATGCTGACATCATAATCCTTCAACAACTCCAACCATCTCCTCTACCTCAAATTCAACTCCTTTTGCTTGAAAAAGTACTGAAGACTCTTGTGGTCGGTGAACACCTCACATGCCACGCCATACAAATAATGCCTCCAAATCTTCAAGGCGTGAACTATGGCTGTCAACTCTAAATCATGCACTGGATAGTTCTTCTCATGAATCTTCAACTGCCTCGAAGCATAGGCAATGACCTTGCCATCCTGCATCAACACCGCACCAAGCCCAATACGGGAAGCATCACAATAAACTGTATAAGGCCCTGAACCTGTGGGCAAAACCAACACCGGTGCCGTGGTCAGAGCTGTCTTGAGCTTCTGAAAGCTCGCCTCGCACTCATCCGACCATCTGAACTGGGCACCCTCTGGGTCAATCTGGTCATCGGGGCTGCAATAGATGAAAATCCCTCCACGAACCGTCTGTAGTAGCCTGCCAACCCCAAGAAACTCTGAATCTCTGTAGCCGATGCTGGTCTAGGCCAGTTCTTGACTGCCTCTATCTTCTTTGGGTCTACTTGAATACCCTCAGCTGATACAACATGACCCATAAATGCAACCGAACCCAACCAGAATTCACACTTCGGGAACTTCGCATATAACTGACTATCCCTCAGAGTTTGAAGAACCACTCTGAGGTGCTGCTCGTGATCCTCCTGGTTGCGGGAGTATATCAATATATCATCAATGAAAGCTGCTAGGGCATTTGTCAACCCAAACGATATAACCAAGAACTCATAATGCCCATACCGAGTGCGGAAGGCTGTCTTAGGGACATCGGATGCCCTAATCCTCAACTGATGGTAACCAGATCGCAAGTCAATCTTGGAAAATACCCTGGCACCCTGAAGCTGGTCGAACAAATCATCAATCCTCGGAAGTGGATACTTATTCTTGACCGTTACCTTGTTTAATTGCCGGTAATCAATACACATTCTCATTGACCCATCCTTCTTCTTGACAAATAACACCGGCGTACCCCAAGGAGAGACACTGGGTCTAATGAAACCCTTCCCAAGCAAATCCTGCAACTGTTCTTTTAACTCCTTCAACTCCGGCGGGGCCATACGATATGGCGGAATAGAAATGGGCTGAGTGCCCGGAACCAGATCGATGCAGAAATCTATATCCCTGTCGGGTGGCATACCCGGCAGGTCTGAAGGAAAAACATCAGGGAAATCACGAACAACGGGCACAAAATCGATAGAGGGAACCTCAGCACTGGAATCCCAAACATAAGCTAAATAAGCCAAACACCCCTTCTCGACCATACGCCGAGCCTTCACATATGATATGACAATGCGGGTAGAATGACCTGGAGTCCCCCTCCACTCTAAGCGAGGCATACCCGGCAAAGCTAAGGTCACAGTCTTGGCATGGCAGTCCAAGATGGCGTGGTAGGGTGATAACCAGTCCATACCCAGAATGATATCAAAGTCAACCATATCTAAGAGCAACAAGTCTACACGGGTCTCCAGACACCCAATCACTACAACACATGAACGATGGACTCGGTCGACTACGATAGAGTCCCCCACCGGTGTAGACACATATACAGGAACACCCAATGCATCACTAGGCATGACCAAGCAGGGTGCGAAATAAGATGACACATAAGAATACGTAGACCCTGGATCAAATAGTACCGAAGCATCT
Organism: Nicotiana attenuata; assembly: GCF_001879085.1. NCBI lineage: Eukaryota > Viridiplantae > Streptophyta > Magnoliopsida > Solanales > Solanaceae > Nicotiana > Nicotiana attenuata. Next base: position 5,177 of record NW_017673388.1, read on the forward strand.
CGGTCACAAACCAGAACCGTACCTGTGATGACTGCATCTGAAGCCTCAGCCTCGGGCCTGGCCTGAAGAGCATAACAACGGGGCTGGGCCCCACCACCCTGAACCGTATCCCTAGGTCGATCTGCTGCTGGCTGACCTCCACCCCTAGCGGTCTAGGCTCTATCTCTATGACCTCTACCTCCACCTCTAGTACCTCTACCCCCGCCTCTAGCTGGGTGGGCTGGCTGTGGAGCACCTGGTGCCTGGACCATGGCACGAGAATCCTGGCGCGGAGAACTGCTCGGTGCTCGAGGGCAAAATCTGGCAATATGACCCGTGTCACCACAAGTGTAACAAGCCCTCAGCTGCTGAGTCTGCTGCCCCTGTCGACCTGAATGGCCTCCGCGGAAACTCTGAAGTGGCGGTGCGCTGATAGGAGCTGGCGGTGCACTGAGTGGCTGCTGATCGGAATAGTATGCCTGAGAACCACAGCCACCTGATGTACCGTGAGAAACCTGAAGGGCCAACTGAAAGGGCCTAGGAGAATGGCCTCTACCATATGAATCTCTACCTCCAGATGAGGTACCACTGAATCTGCCGGAATGACGGGCTCTCTTGTCTCCCCCGTGACCACTTCCTTGTGACAGAACCATCTCAACTCGGTAGGCCACATTGGCCGCCTCCTGAAAGTTGATCTCAGTACCAGTCTCCCTAGCCATCTGGAGACGAATCGGCTGAATCAAACCATCAATAAACCTCCTCACCCTCTCTCTCTCGGTGGGAAGTATGACAAGAGAATGGCGAGCTAGATCGATAAACCGGGTCTCATACTGAGAGACCGTCATAGAACCCTGCTGGAGGCGCTCGAACTGCCTCCGATAGGCATCTCTCTGAGTAACGGGGAGAAACTTCTCCAGGAACAACTCTGAAAGCTGATCCCAAGTTAAAGACGGCGACCCTGCTGGTCTGGCTAAACAGAAATCTCTCCACCAAGTCTTGGCGGATCCAGATAGGCGGAATGCAGCAAAATCAACTCCATTAGACTCAACAATGCCCATGTTCCGAAGAACCTCGTGGCAGCTATATAAGAAATCCTGTGGGTCCTCAGAAGAAGCACCGCTGAATGTAGTAGTGAAGAGCTTGGTGAACCTATCCAGCCTCCACAAAGCATCTGCGGACATAGCCGCTCCATCGCCGGTCTGAGTAACTATCACCGGCTGAACTGCAATAGCTGGCTGAAATACTCGAATCTGAACCACGGAATGAGTAAGGAAACAAGTGATGACCCCTTTGGGTCGTCACATAGAGAGAAAGAGAGATTTGTTATTCAACTTCAAACTTATGTACATAATAAACTGAAATCTCCTCTATTTATAGAAGAAAGCAAGATGCTGTGTAAGCTGCTACTGCAAGCTGGTGTGTAAGCTGCTACTGTACCAGAAATAGATAATCTTCAACTGGAGGTAATGTTTATCCATAGCGGAGTATCAAAAGGATAAGCTTATTGTACCCGGTATGGATAATCTTCTACCGGGGGTAAAGGATAAGCTTATTGTACCCGGTATGGATAATCTTCTACCGGGGGTAATGTTTGTCCATAACTGAGTATCGAAAGGATAAGCTTGTTGTACTCGGTATGGATAATCTTCTACCGAGGATAATATTTATCCATAACGGAGTATCGAAAGGATAAGCTTATTGTACCCGGTATGGATAATCTTCTACCATGGATAATATTTATCCATAACCGAGTACCGAAGAGATAAGCTTCTTCAGGAGACTTATTTCCAATAGAGTACTAAATAGATAAACATATTTACGGTGGAGTCCCATATGGATAAGCTTCTTCAGGAAGCTTATTTACAACGGAGTACTAAATGAACATCCATAATATAATATATTTATAACACTCCCCCTTGGATGTTCATAAAAAGATAATGTGCCTCATTAAAACCTTACTAGGAGAAACCCCGTGAAAAAAATTCTAGTGAAGGAAAAAGAGTACACATATTTAGTAATACGCATTACTAGGTGCCTCATTAAAACCCTTATAAGGAAACCCCTATAGGAAAAAATCTTAGTAAGGAAAAAAGAGTGCATCGCGTATTTTACTCCCCCTGATGAAAATCTTGTTTCAAATATTTGAGTCTCCGCATTCTAATCTTGTATCTGCATAACCAATACGATCTGCACCACCTTTGTTAGCATTAGCAAGATACATAAGTGCATAGCAATTGCACTGAGATAGAGTATTTCAGGACCAATGAGTTCCTCATCCTCCTCTGGAGGTCGGAACGGATCTTTATTCACTTCAAGTGATCGAACACCCATTGGTGTACTTAATGGGTGCGCTTTGTCCATGTAAAAGCGTTTAAAGACCCTTTCTGTATAGGCAAATTGATGGATAAAGATCTCGTCTGCTAAATATTCAATTTGCAGACCAAGACAAATTTTTATTTTTCCAAGATCTTTCATCTCAAATTCTTTCTTAAGATATTCAATTGCCTTTTGGAGCTCTTCTGGAGTTCTAACAAGATTTATGTCATCAACATAAACAAAAAGTGTAACAAATTCTTATGACAATTTCTTTACAAAAATACATGGACAAATAACATCATTTATGTAACTTTCTTTCAGCAAATATTCACTGAGACAATTATATCACATGCGCCCAGATTGATTTAAATCGTACAAAGATCTTTATAATTTGATCGAGCATATTTATCAATACTTTGAATTATATGCTTCAAGTATTTTAAATCCTTCAAGGATCTTCATATAGATTTAATCATGTGTCTGGACGATTGGACTACAGGTCCGATCCTCACAATCTTTTACAATATTGTGCACTATATTGTATCAAATATATCGTCGACGATCATTTTGTATCGGTTCCTAAGCGACATAACTTGTTGAGATCTCATCACTTTCTTTATTTTCAGGCACCTGAACTTCTTCTGGAGTTTCGTGAAATGTTATGTCGTGGGCTCTTCTAGAGCTCATTTCCTCCTCATTATGATCATTTTGATCATTAGCTCCTTATCATTTTTCAAGGATTGTTACCTTTGGAACCGATTGGTCTACCACGCTTCATGCGTACAGTAAACTCTATCCTTCAGGGACTTTAAATTTTAATAGGAGCATTTACAGCTGAAATATGATATTTGATTTTGGATCAGCAAATGCTTCTGGCATTGACTTGAATTATCTTCTAAGTGAGGATTATATTAATGATAATTAGATTCATATAGTATATTTTTCAGCTGTTTAATCCATCCCCCAAATATTAGAAAAACTAACATATCTCCCCAATCTTCTTTGGGAAACATATCTTTGTGCATTGTGGTGGAGAAATTAATCATATACCACACATCAAAAGATAGTAAAATATTTGGTTTCTGATCCTAAACCAATTGTGAGGGGAGGACTTATCATATATTGTTGGTCTGATGCATACAAGTGCTGCTATATACAATTTAGAAAATCTTAAACCAACACATGAAGCTTTGTTCTCATAAACAATAGCTTAGCCATTAATAGGAGGTATTCACTACTAAACTAGCTTGTATATAAACCAGCATTATCAAGATGAACTGTCTTGATTTCATAATCTGAAAATTATGCTCTTAAGTGAGAAAAGCAATTTCAAATGTCAAACTGCAGGTTGACAATAAACATATATGTAACCATCTTATATATGCATCTATAAGTGGTTCACATGATAGGTGAATGGGCCCATATTCACCTTATATATTTCAGAATCAGGGGTCTTAGTCCCAACTTTAGCTGGTATAATCAATTTATTATGAGAACAAGCAACACAGGAGAATTCTTGAAGAATCTTCTAGTTATTCAGTATATGCTTATCTGAATTCTCAAATAGCTCATTATAAATGGCAAATGAAAACTTCAAGTTTATCATGGCATGTACTATCTCTTAGTAAACTTCTGGTTTACTATGGCATAAACTTTCGCATTAGACTTCTGGTTTACTGTGGCTGCTTTTGCATTAGTAAACTTCTGGTTTACTGTGATATATATGATGTAGTACAAATTAAAGAATAAGCCGGGTAACTTCTTACATACATATTTACCCCCTATAATTGTGGAAATGCGATACTTGGTGTGGATTGCAGAATCCCGTGAACCATCATGTATTTGAACGCAAGTTGCGCCCAAAGCCATTAGATATCTCGGCTCTCGCATCGATGAAGAATAAGGCGGGTAACTTCTCACATACATATTTACCCCCTATGATTGTGGAAACATGAAGATTTTCAATCTTTCAATCATTTGTAGTCTCAGTATGATTGTCATTTGTATTAGTAAACTTCGGGTTTATCATAACATATGTTTTCACCACAATAATGACAAATAAGCTATTTGGGATCCTTCAATTTATTGTCCACAATCAAATATTATTCAGCAAAAAGTTAGCTCTTCAGGAGTTGTTGATATATTTTGCACTATCAAATATTGCCCAGACACTTCTGGTATCATGAGAGAAAATCATAATCAAAGCATAACTTTTATTTATGTACAACAATTACATAACCATACTATCTATTACAAACAACAAAAATTAAAATATTTACATTTCTACAGATTCACCACCGATTACATGACTTGTTTCTCCTTCTGGAAGTGCAAAGTAATCAGCTACATCCAAATGCATGAAGTCTAAATTATCTTCAGAAATAAAATTTGCTTCACCATTTTTCTCTGTCTTCTTCAGGGAGGCTTGATAAAGCTCAACAAAGTGCTTTGACGTACGGCATGTACGTGACTAGTACCCTTTTCCTCCACATCTATAGCATGCATTTGGTGCTTGCACCGCTTCATGCTTTTGTTCCTTCCTTTTCCACTGCTGGTGGTGAGGAGGGTTCTTTGGTGCATTATTATTACCATGATTAGAGTTTGTTCCCCGACCACGACCATGACCACGACTGGGGCCACAACCTCTTCCACGTTTAGCTTGGTGAAAATTCGTCTCATTCACTTCAGGGAATGGACAAGAACCGGTAGGTCGGCTTTCATGGTTTTTCATTAATAGCCCATTATGTTGCTCGGTTATAAGAAGATGTGAGATAAGTTCAGAATACTTTTTAAATCCCATCTCTCGATATTGCTGCTGCAGGAGCATATTCGAGGCGTGAAAAGTGGTGAAAGTTTTCTCCAACATATCATGATCAGTAAATTATCACCACATAATTTCAATTGGAAAATAGTTCTGAACATAGCAGAATTATACTCAGTTATAGATTTAAAATCTTGTAGCCTTAGATGAGTCCAATCATAACGTGCCTGTGGAAGAACAACCATCTTCAGGTGGTCATATCTATCTTTCAAATTATTCCACAGTATGACTGGATCTTTAATAGTGAGATATTCCATTTTCAGGCCCTCATCAAGGTGATGGCGTAGGAATATCATTGCTTTGGCATGGTCTCGGTTTGATGCCTGATTTTTATCCTTGATGGTGTCAGCCAGACCCATCGCATCAAGATGAATTTCAGCATCAAGCACCCAAGACATGTAGCTTTTGCCCGATATATCCAGGGCTACAAATTCAATTTTAGAAATATTTGACATTATTTAAAAAAAAAAGTTCGTAGCTCAGATACTTTCAAAGTATTTGCTCGAGATGGCAGAGTCTCGTTCTGATAACCTGTTATAAAATAACGACTGTAAAGTAAATAAACTAAAGACAAGTAGAGAGAAAGAGAGATTTGTTATTCAACTTCAATCTTATGTACATAATAAACTAAAATCTCCTCTATTTATAGAAGAAAGCAAGCTGCTGTGTAAGCTGCTACTGTACCAGATATAGATAATCTTCAACTGGAGGTAATGTTTATCCATAGCGGAGTATCGAAAGGATAAGCTTATTGTACCCGGTATGGATAATCTTCTACCAGGGGTAATGTTTATCCATAACGGAGTATCGAAAGGATAAGCTTATTGTACCCGGTATGGATAATCTTCTACCGGGGGTAATATTTATCCATAACGGAGTATCGAAAGGATAAGCTTATTGTACTCGGTATGGATAATCTTCTACCGGGGGTAATGTTTATCCATAACGGAGTATCGAAAGGATAAGCTTATTGTACCCGGTATGGATAATCTTCTACCGTGGGTAATATTTATCCATAACCGAGTACCGAAGAGATAAGCTTTTTCAGGAGACTTATTTCCAATAGAGTACTAAATAGATAACATATTTACGGTAGAGTCTCGTATGGATAAACTTCTTCAGGAAGCTTATTTACAACGGAGTATTAAAGAAGATCCATAATATAATATATTTATAACAAAAAAAAAAAATTAGAGACAATAATTTAGAAACTTTATTGCAACAATTGACAAAATTGCCCAAAACAGCCATACAAACTGACAATGATACTGGATTGGATCATGAAATGATGGGAACATGCGCGTGGGAACACAGTTAAATCTGAAGATTATTTCCATCCAATCATAGCCGTTGAACCTCTACAATCAACGACTCCTAACCAATATTGTCTTCTTCTCCACTGCCGGCATCTCCCAACACTTTCTTTAACCAATTCCAACGTTGTAAGTTTTGGGATTGTCGAAAAGAAAAAGATTTGGGATTTGTCGAAAAACAAAAAGACACATCACGGAAACGTCGGATGTGGGTTCTGTCTTGGTAATTTAAATGGGGTTTCGTCGTCGGCGACGTTTGTATTTTTCACCCATTTCGCCGTTAGTTTTGCTTTTTGGAGCTGTGTTGATTGTTCTGTCTTCTTCTATTGTCAATGGAAATTCTAATTCAAATGCCACGCAGATTCCTCTTACTCCTATCAATCACGATCTTTATCACACCAGGTAAATATCTGAGATTTTATCTGCTTATTTAATTTAATTTTAATTGCAATTAAGTATTAACTAGGAATCTTAAATGATGGGTATTGATGCGAGTAGGTTAGCTTATTAATTACTTTTACTGAAAATGAACTTTATATGAATATGATTGCACTATGGTTGTACAATTTACTCAATTTAATAGGACTATATTAAGAAAGGTGATGACTTTCTTCTCTTCTTTTGCATCAGTTTTCTGTTTTGTTCTGAATTTAGAAAGATGACATCTTTAAATGGAAAATTATTTAGTATTAGGATGAAATGGACCTGAATAGAAGTTACTGGATATAGAGGACTTGTAAGGCTGGCTTGAACTTATTTGGGATTGAGGGAAGCTGATTGATTGGTAGCTTTTTCTCCTTTTTGTTTTCCTTGATATTTTCTTTTTACTCGGGATGAAGCTGGGATAGGATGTTCTAGATCAAAATCAAATTTTGGTGATGTTAATCAATGTGAGTAGCTTAATACCTTATTCGACAGAAAGTGAATCTTTATAGATATTAATGCATTAATGTTTTACGGTAGGCTCTATTTTGATTGTCGAAGTTTTGTTTGTTACAGATCAAGAAAGGCTCTATTTTAGTTTGTTACGGGTTCAAGCCGTGGAAGCAGCCGCTAATGCTTGCATTAGGGTAGGTTGTCTACATCACACCCCTAGGGGTGCGTCCCTTCCCGGGACTTGCGTGATTGCAGGATGCTTTGTGCATCAGGCTGCCCTTTTTAAAATTTTTTTTTTTTTTTGGGGGGGGGGGGGGGGTGAGGGTGAGGGGTGAGGTGATTGATGGTTCACTTTTCGGCATTGTTCTGTTTTTCCTTTATATTTTATATAATTTGGGTATTTGACATCGTTTTATAATATCTTATAGGGGAGCTTTGTTGGACGAGATTGAAGCATTGGTCCATAGACACCCGAGCAAGCTCTCTGTGGGTTTCCCCCTATCCCCTGCCTTTTCAATCTTTTGTCTTTGGAACATTTGAAACTACACAAACAGGCATCTCTTAATAATCCCATCTTATTTCATGTTTATGCAGCTCGAAACATTTTCTAGTCAAAACAAAGGGTATCTTGCAGAGATGACTGTAGTTACTTATTGCCGGAACAGGAAAGACTGCGATGACAAGTCAAAGCTTAGGATCCTTCTTGTAAGTTTACCTTCTCTGGTCCATTTTTGCTTTCTTCATTTCTAGTAGAATGCAAGTATATGGTGTACTCCCTCTCGTGGGCACTATTTAGGTCACTTCCCCTTGTAAAGATGGTTGCCTTCAAAAGAAAAAAGAAGAGAGGAGGGGAAGTAGATGGTTTCTAGTGTTATCTGTGAAAAGACTTAGGGTTAATGTTTTCCCAGACATTATACTGATTTGGTCTTTAGTGTTAGAAAAATCTCAGATTGGTCATTGCTGGTGTTTTTGACAGATAAATTGCTTGTGTTCCAGAGTTTTGGCCAGCATGGGAGGGAGCTCATAACTACGGAGCTCGCATTGCGGATACTTTCCATTTTAAGTGAAGAGGAATTTTTATCCAGTGCATACCCACTTAATTTAAATAACACGCTTGATAGGCTTGTCATAAAGGTAAAATCCTAGTCTATTTGGAACTCGCAGTCAAAATGTGTGAAAATAGAATGCATATTTGTGTTCTATATTGCTTGTCAATTATTTCTGTTCGTATCGGCATAGAAATTCAAATTTTGTGCAATTAATTAAAAATTACTATATGCCGAGGGCTGAAAATAGAAAAGGAAACAAAGATCGTTATCACTTTAGAAAGTAACCAAATTCTATTGTAAACTAATGTTACTTGGTAATGCTCTGTTATTCGCCTTATCAGGTTATTCCAATGGAGAATGTGAATGGGCGTAAACTTGTAGAAGGAGGGGATCTCTGTGAAAGAAGAAATGGTATAGCTATTTGTCTTGCTAGTCGGATCACAAAGTTTTACTTTCTTAGAAGTACCAAGATAATTAAGTTCAAATTTTATTTGGCAGGAAGAGGAGTTGATCTTAATCGTAACTGGAGTGTAGATTGGGGCAAGAAGGAAAAGGTTTGTTCTTTAGACCTCCATTGGTAGAATTCTCATTGTGTGTACATGTTGTGTTGCTTTGTTACTGGTGTGTAGACTGGTCGTGTTCCTTTTCTTATCGTAAGGCTGTTGCTTATGCCATCTTGGTGGTGCTCAATAAAATTTGCGCTTAGTACCAATTAAATTTTACTTTACTGGATTCTTGTGTATATGTTGTTTGTGTTTATTATTTCAAATTAATGCAGTTATGTGCTTATCCAGCTCTTTGTCCCTTCGATCTTTCCTTTTCAGGATTATGATCCATATGAAGAAAATCCCGGGACTGCCCCTTTCAGTGAGCCGGAGACACAAATTATGCGGAAATTGTGTGCATCATTCGAACCACATATATGGGTTAACGTGCATTCCGGAATGGAGGCAAGTATAACTTTTAGTAGTATGTCTTTCTGCTCTTTGTGTTGTAAGTTTTTCTGCATATGTAAAGGATACTATTTTCAAGATTTCCCCATGACTTGTTTTAGAATTTAGGGCATAGAGGAGACCTTGTAGGATTCTCTCCCAGAAATTTTGGAGAATAATTCTTTCTAGTTTCTTTTGTGAATGAAATACTGATTCTAGGTTGTTTATGTCATTTTCTCCAGGCTCTATTTATGCCATATGATCACAAGAACACGACTCCTGAAGGATTACCTTCTCAGAGAATGAGACTAATGCTTGAAAAGCTGAATCGTTTTCAACTGAAAGATCGTTGCTTAGTTGGATCTGGTGGAGGCTCAGTCGGGTTTGTATCACTTACTCATGCCTTGCTATTTTTGTGGTTTACATTTCGTAGAACAAGTTTTGTATTTAGAGCATAACAAATAGATTTGACTTGTATCAGACTTGAAGTTTGTCTATGACTTGCCTAAATCTTTATTGTCATGACCCTAATATTGTTTATTGTGCGTGCGGCCCTTGTAATCGTCAGAACTTTTAATATGTTTAATAAGCTCTATGCTATTGCATGCTGTACTGCGTAAGCAATAGACTTGATAATATCCCAACCAGAAGTTCTGAAATATTTGTATACAACATGGAAAAAAATTCTTTTGAGACCATTGCTATTCCGTCGCTTTTTAAAAAAAAAGCACATCCAGTGGAGGACGGAACATTCTAGTCCATCGGAGGTTAGGATTTGATATACTGTATTTCTTAGCATACTCAAAAGCAATTGAACTATGACAAGCTTTTGCATTGGAGCTACCTGCAGTGCTGTGCATGCACAAAATTTAAAGAATCAACCTACTTTAGTCCTCTATAAATTGACTTTTTATGTTTTAGTTACTTGGCTTCAGAAAGGAGATTTCCGATTCAGTTATTCCCAACACTATTGCTTTCCTGTTAGATATTGTGCAATATGCTCATCATATATCTACTAGTGAGTGTATTCTATTTCACTACTAAAAATAGATATTAAGCCACTGAAAGAAAAATAGATGTTAAGCCACTTATGTATAAAGGAATAATGATAAATTAACATCACGATGTTTGGCATGAAACGCGTGTGCATCTGATTTCGTCCTTCTGCCTACCCTTTTTTCTTTAAGAAATAAGAATGATCACAATTTCCCCCCTTTGAAGTAAATATTAGGGTCACCATTCACTTATTGTCTAGCCCTTAGATTTAACTTTTCCCTACCCTAACTACAACCTTATGCACTTATACAGGTATTTAGCTCATGGGACAGCAACTGATTATATGTATGATATTGCAAGAGTACCGATGTCTTTCACCTTCGAGGTTTGTCTTCATTCATCAATTTATATACACGGCTAAAGTCCTTGCTCGATACCAAGTATTTTTACTGATAGTTTAGTGTCCAATATGTATACATGATGCATGTTTCGGTTGGTTGGCAGATATATGGTGATAGCACGGCCTCGTCAAAGGACTGCTTTAAGATGTTCAATCCCATCGACATCACCACCTTTAATGTACGTCATTATGTTTCTTTGATGACACATCTTTCTTTGTCATGTGCCAGATTTTACCAGGAAAAAAGGTTGACAGTTAGTAAAACCCTCTTAATTTGTTCGAAAACACTCAGCCGTTTTTCATCTGAATTGCAGAGAGTTCTCAACGATTGGTCTGCAGCATTCTTTACACTGTTCAGTTTAGGTGGAATCCAGATGAAGGAACTTCATCCAAATGCATCCAGTTTTGAGAAGTGGGTTTCTATCGACGATTATCTGAATGGTTATTTAATGGAAAGGAAAAGTCGATATGGGAAGAAAATGGAAGTGCTTGAGCTGGGAATGCAGGAGATTAGAACATATTTTAGATTGTTCTTATTATCATCAGTTCTATTGATGTTTATGTTTTGTTCTAGAATCTCAAAGAGCGGTCGACAAATTGTTTCTGCTATGTCCTTGTGAAAGGTATTCTTTGCTGCCCTTGAGATTTAGGTAAACAGTTTTTCTGAGAGCTGTAAAAGGTGAAAAAGGGGTATGCCAAATTATTCTTTAGCTGTGTAATTTATTCCCTGATTTCTTTTCTTCTGCTTCACTATAGAAATGGTAGAGCACAGAAAAAGGCTCTTATATCAGTTAGGAATTGAATTGTCCATGTTGTTAACATTGCTTGGGAGTGTGGAAAGATAAATCAGATTTTTGCCATGTCATATGAGTTTTTTCTTTTTCTTGTTTCTTTCTGTGGTTTCATCTTGAACTTAAAATGCTTCTAAGACCACCTAGCCAAAACTAACAGCTTGTTTGGATAATTGTTACGTGTCGTTTCATAATGTATCGTATTGTATTGTTTAATGAATATAATGTTTGGATAGATTGTATCATTTGAAATCGTTTCATGTTGTCACGTACCAACAATATGAAGAATAAATCAACATTACTAAGAAAAAATATGATATGGAATAGAATTATTATATAAAAAAGTAAGGTAAAAGATAGAATATGATTATTTTATAATAAGGAAGGGCAAGATGAGAGAAAAAAATAAAGTAACGACGCCACCACACCAAAGACGTCATTCCATAAAGTGGTACTTTTTCGGATTTAACGATACGATACGATACAATAAAATTTAAGTAACAATTAAAACACACATCATATTTAAAGTAAGGCAAAATACCTTATGACTCCCCTAAACTTGTCACAGATTATTAGTTACAGCCTTAAACTATTCGTGGTCTTAATTACCCCCCTCAACTAGGCCTTTTGAGAGCCATTACCCCCCTGGACGCTGATGTGGTAAATTGTGTGGGTGCATTCGCCTGCCACGTGGATTTTTCTGTATATGTGGCATTTCTTTGAAAAATAAAATATATTTTTACCTTTTTAAGTATGTTACTTTTTTAGATAATTTTTTTCGAATACAATTTATAATAAAACTTGGATAGAACTACATTATTTAGGCTAAATTTTTTTATTTGGCTAAAAATAATAAATTTTTAGTTATTCTTTTTTTGAATTTTACCTGAAGATAAAGATTTATACAATTGAAATAAATAGTCAAGACATCTAAAAAGTTATAAAAATACATAGTTTGAAATTAATTATTTTGGCTATAATTTTTTATATAGCTCTAAATTATGGTGCTCTAAAAATATACGTTTTACATATTTTACCTGAAAAAGTAAAAATATACAGTTGAAATAAATAGTCATTGCATCAAAAGAAGAAATAAAAGGAGTGAACAATTGCAAGAAATAACTTATTATTTCTAACATACTTATTGCTCTAAAAAAATACTTATTGCAGAAATGCATGGTAAGGCTGCGTGCGATATAGGAGTGTTCAAAACCGATCCGAAATCGAAAACCGATCCGAACCGAAGCTTAATGGCTTACTGGTAACGGCTTAACGGCTTAACGGACGGGGAACAGATTGAATTTTTTTATTAACGGCTTATCGATTTGGGGGCGGATTATTCAATTTTCTTAACGGATAATCCGTTAACCCGTTAAGAATATATATATATATATATATATAATATATATATATATATATATAAATTTCTTTTTATTTTATATATATTAAAATATAAAAAAACAAAAACCTTGAACTTGAATAATAAAAAACAAACCCGTTTCTGTTCTGTCTCTATAGTCTATTGTCTATCTATTCTCTAAGACTAAAACTAACGCATTCCTAATTCCTAAATAATCAAAGACAAAATCATAGAAACCCTAACGCCTAAACCAGCAGCCACCGCCCACCGCCACCAGTCCTCTCGTCGTCAACTTCCACCAGCCACCGGGTCTCCACTCGCCGTCTCGTCTCTCCCTCTCGCGGCTTCTTATCTTCTTATCAGGTACTCTTACTTATGATTCCCATCAAAATCAACATTATTAGAAGTTTGCTAGTCATTTTTTTCTTTTCAATTTACAGTTTTTTCTCACTATTTGTTGTTGAATTTGCCGATTTTGTTAAACCGGATATGTTTACAGTAGGAAAGAAGCCATAGTAAATTGTGACATTTTCCAAGTTGTAATTTTCTGCTTCTGAAATGAATTCACAGGAGCAAGCTCTAGCGTGTCTTCAAGATTGGCTTCGAAATGAAAATTAAAAACAAACCCCATTAGTGTTGAGGAAGATCTTGATAAAATCGAGCAGCTTGAACAAAGGTAATAATATTGTTACTATATTTGTTGTTATAAGTGTTGTTGATATGCTTATATTTATCGCACGACTAATTATTTTAATTTTTTTTCTTCAGATTTACCACAATGGAAAGACCTTCGTAATTGACGGGTAGTGTTAATTATTTGGTAAGATTATTCATCAGTACTCTGCCTATTCCCTATTTTATTTGAATTAGAGGTGCATAGAAACAATGCTGCTCTTTCAAATAATTTGTTCTGTGACTAGCCCATTTTCCGAACTGCTGAACATGAGGATATATATATGTATTTTCCTTCTTAAATCCAAGCATTGATTATCACTATTTTATCTATTGCTAAGTAGGTGAAGTTTTTTCGCATATATTTGCACATGCTATCATAGTCTAGTCATTTAGTTCGCTTGGTTTTAGCTCATAAGCACATTACTATGTTATTTTTCCTTCCACCGATTGGAATATTATTACTTTTTAAATTAATTATATCCCTTGAAATGAAGAAACACCCAACAAAAGATATTTAGATGTAGGCATACTATTCATTCTTTCTCTAAGTTGGAGTGAAATTGGAGTACCATAATTGGCTTGAATTGGTGGAGATTGTTGTTGTGTTTGATCTGAAGTTGGCATAGTGGGAACTTCTGGGAAAAAGGACTGGTCTGGGCTGGGGAAAATAGGGTCAATAGGTGGAGATATTTCTAAATTTGGTGGTGGAGATGAAGTAACTGGAAAGAGTGGTTGGTGCAAAATTCTTCTGGTTTTTTCATTGCCATTGAAATCTTGAATTTGGGTGTCTGCTCCCCTAATGATTAATTGAGTTGTAAAAGATAATAGTATCAAGAAGTTGTTCAAGAAATGAACTTTCATTGTGTTTATTTTGGTTTCTCTCATATTCATGTTTGATTTTGTAACCAATTATGGTACTCCAATTATATATGAAGTAGAGATGGAACTAGAGAGCAGCTCTGGTCTTGTTGAGCAGCAGCTTTTGGTCTTGTTGAGCAGCAGCTTTTGGTCTTGTTGAGCAGCAACTTAATAGCATCAGTCAGTTGGCTAAATGACTGTTGAACTTGTTTAATTCTTTCTGGTTTTGGTGGCAAGAAGGCAGACTAGCTCCTTCGTCTCGCATGATTTACATTTTCGGCATATTAACTGATGCATTTTGGATTCTATCCCTCCTATTGTAAAACTTAATTTTCTATTTCAGATGCTTTAAGATAATGAATTGTTGAAATTATTCTACAGCTTCTCAAGTTAAATATTTTTCTTGCATTTGTTATATACAGTTCACGTTTTATAAAATGATGTTGAAGCTATACTTACTATGCTGGATTTGTTTCCCTTTCTCTCTTCTAGTGGTAATGAACCTTTTCCGCTAGCTAGATTAAATTATATTATGCATTACCAGCTAAGCTTATTGGGCAAAATACTCTTAAGAAATTCATAGTTGAAATTGTTAGGAAGAAGAATGTTCTCAGTTTCAACCTTTTAGAAGTAAGTTGCTTTGAAGTGAACCAAAAGATGAAAACTGCTGGATAAACATTTGAGATATGACTTCAGTACGGCAGTACCTAGTTGTGGATAATTTCGATTTGTGAATATGTATGCTAGGCCGATAAACCGCTCGATAACCGCCCGATAAGAGCTAAACCGATACCAATCTGCCCGATATCTTATCGGGCGGCTAATGGATTAATACATTTAAAAGCCGAGAAAGCGTTAAGAGTAAATAACCGCCCAATCCGCCCGATAAGCAGCCCTAGTGCGATAGGCCCTTGTGGTCCCGCCCTTCCCCGGACCCCGAGCATAGCGGGAGCTTAGTGCACCGGGCTGTCCTTTTTTTTATTTCTCTAAAAATGTATCCATAGAGTAAGTTATTTTTTGCAATTGTACATTCTTTTTATTTCTTCTTTTGATACAATGACTATTTATTTCAATAGTGTATTTTTACTTTTTCAGGTAAAATCTGTAATATATATATATATATATNTACATAGGGGTGTCAATGGATATTTAAAAACCGACTAAACCGACCGAACCATACCGTACCGAATATATATATATATATATATATATATATATATATATATATATATATATATATATATATATATATATAGCACCATAATTTAGAGCTATATAAAATTATAGCCAAAATAATTAATTTCAAACTATGTATTTTTATAACTTTTTAGATGCCTTGACTATTTATTTCAAGTGTATAAATCTTTATTTTCAGGTCAAATTCAAAAAAAGATTAACTAAAACTTTATTATTTCTAGCCAAATAAATTTTTTTAGCCTAATGTAGTTCTATCCAAGTTTTATTATAAATTGTATTCGAAAAAAATTATCTAAAATGTAACATACTTAAAAAGCTAAAAATATATTTTATTTTTCAAAAAAATGCCACATATACAGAAAAATCCACGTGGCAGGCGAGTGCACCCACACAATTTGCTACATCAGCGTCCAGGGGGGTAATGGCTCTCAAAAGGCCTAGTTGAGGGGGGTAATTAAGACCACAAATAGTTTAAGGCTGTAACTAATAATCCGTGACAAGTTTAGGGGGGTGATAAGGTATTTTGCCTTAAAGTAACAATACGATACAATACAACCAGTAATAATCATCCAAACAGCTGTAAACAGGAAACAAACAATGAAGAAATTTATAGTCGAAAACAATTACCACCATATGGCTTGCTACATGTGATTAAAAAAATGAGAAAATATATTATATTGATGAAATCACGGTTTTATTTCATTTTAAGTAGAACTGTCAAAATGGACCAGCCCAGCCTCGTGGGCTTTTAAATGTGGTAGGCTAGGATGGGTCGGCCGTCATTTGAATGGGTTTTAAAATGGCCAGCCCAACCCAGCCTTAAAAGGGCCGCGGGCTAGGGCGAGTGTCCCTTCAATTTTTTTTAGAAATTTTTTTCTTTAAATCTTTAAATATTTTTTCGTGATATAGTTGATTAATCATGTAAACAACTTCTGTTTGCTTAGAGCATAAACTTGATATTTAACGAGGAATCTCGTAATTGAAATGCAAATTCTCTATATCTCTAGCTCTTCTTTTTTAAAGTTACATGAATATTTTCTTAATACTTTTCTTTCATGTTCCTCATTTTCAGGGATTGCTTCAATAAGTTTACATGCTGAGGTTTTTTAATTTAGGATTAACATCATTTGCTGATTTTATCATTATAGTCCATAATTTTTTTAAAATTCCTGAAGTTCGCTAGTGGTCAATTTTTTTGTGTGTGTATTTAAAATTGATCTTTTTCTATACTAAAGAGCAGTTTAAATATTAATAATATATTAAAGTGATCCAAACTAATCATTGGCTACTTAAAGTAATATTTTCTTTTGAAAAAGATTATTATTGGCCACCAAAATATTTTCGAGTTCGTTATTAATTAAGCAAAAGAAAAACTAATTTTGTCATATTACATGCATGTCAAAAATCAAAATTTTAGTTGATATGGAAGGATAAATGAACAATCTAGGGTTGGGGAATGGGGATTATAGTTAATAATTTTTTTAATTTTTATTTTTTTTAAATATTAAATATTTAATAGTTAATTAATTTGAATTTAATTAATATTTGGCCCACGGGCCAGCCCAGGTCTTGCCTCAGTCAAGCCTCAAGAGCCAGTGGGCTGACTTGGGACGGGCTTATAAGCCTCAAAATTAAATGGGCTCAAAAAATTCTAGCCCAACCCTATCGAAGTAGCGGGCTGGGTTGGACTGGCCTCACGGGCCAAGCCCATTTTAACGGCTCTAATTTTAAGATAAAGATCAACATACATCTTTCAATTCTTCATATCATGATTCTACTTTTATCTCTTTAGATTACCTGGTAACACGAACAAAACAAGTTTCTTTTTAAATAAGATAGTCACTATAAGAAGAAACTTGACAACATACTTGTATACGGGTGAGACCGAGCCCGTGGAACATCTCGATTTTCGATGAAGTAAACAGAGCAGAGACGTGACCGTAAGAAACCAGAATCGGAGCAAGGAGTCCCTCGAGTCGCGGTCCTGCCAAAACACCTGCCCTCGGAGGAATCGGGGCCACGTCCCCCAGACCGATTCGAATCCAGAACTTCGGAGAGCATTACCACATAATCGAGCATGACTAACAAAGGGTCGTGATATCCGTACCCGGCCTGATGTCACGGCGTGAACCTCGGCACGTATTGGCAGAAAATCAGTGATTAGTAAAACGGAAGATTTTTACCTTTTATGAAATTGTGCTTAGGGTAAAATTCCCCTACTATATAAAGGGGAGTCTAACTATTCATTAGAGAACTATTGTAACACGTATACCAAGTCAATATATTCTTATTTTCTTTGTTATTCAAAGTTCTTACTTTTGCTCGTCAATTCTTTATTATTACGAGCCCAGGATCGAAGGCAGGCATTACATTAAAGCTGTTAGTGAGTCCTGGTTCACTCCCCATAATTGGTTTGACAATTTATTACGCCCTTTATCTGTTTAATCTAATGCTGCTTATCATTTGTATTAAATTGATCCGTGTATCCTTAAAACCACATACAAATTTAATTATTATCCTTTTTAGGGTAAACATTTTGGCGCCAACCGTAGGACTAAGGATAATAATGGCAATTTGGTACAAATTTCCATAACGCATTCTTTACTCTTGTTCTTTGGGATTTTAATTTCACATAAATTTAAGAATGTCAAACTCTCAATCTGCTCACTTGAACGTTGATGTTGAGTCTGACCACCATGGCGAGAACAACAATATAGTGCCCAACAACAAGGACCCCCTGTTGACCCCAATGGAGCCCCGGTCGCAGACCCTATCGACACCAACTCCCATGTGGCCATCGAAGCTAGCTTGCCCACCGACCTAGAAAACGGCGTTCGTGGAGGAGCCAGGGTACATACGATGGTGAAGGCGATGGGATCAATTTACGGGTGATTTTTGAAATGCTACAAGCTCAACAGGTGGCAATAGCCCAATTACAGAACCAAAGCCACGCTCTAGTAGAGTCGAGCCCGAACTATCCCGAGAGAACACCCGAAGAAATAATCGAACCTTGGAAAGGCTGGGTGAAGTTGAAGTCGGGGCCAGCCCCGAAATAATAAAGATGCTCGAAGAACTGACGAAGCGGGTGGAATCGGGGGGAAAAGAAGATCGAAGCCAACGACAAAAAAGTAGAGACCTATAACTCCAGGTTGATCAGATCTCAGGAGCACCTCCGATACTGAAAGGCCTGGATTCCAAGAAATTTGTCCAAAAGCCTGTCCCTCCGAGCGCAGCCCCAAAACCAATCCCGAAGAAGTTTCGTATGCCCAAATTTTTGAAGTACAATGGAACAACTGACCAAACGAACATGTGACCTCCTACATAGGGGTGTCAATGGATATTTAAAAACCGACTAAACCGACCGAACCATACCGTACCAAACCGATTTTTAGGTTTATTTTAATAAAACCGTAGGTTTTTATATAAATCTATCAGTGTACCGATAATTAGGGTAGGTTTTTTTATTAATATCGAACCGTACCGAATAATTGGTATGGTACAAAATTTAGCGATTAGGAGTAGCAACCTACAATATATTGAATATATTACTTTCGTATGAATTAGATTTATCTTTTTGAAATGTTTAATCTTCTATAGGCTTTATTATTGAATCCCACTTGGTTAACATCTTTCCACTCATGTGATTTATATTTTTTTTTGTATTTGCTTAGTTTCGTTTACGCTGCTGTAGAATATTTGATGGATCTATACTCTAGCCATCTCATATTTTCTTAATTAATCACCTTTTAAACTGTAAAAATATCTTAGAGAGTTTTGCTAAGTCATATAAAAGTATTGCATTCTACTTCTACTAGTGACTTTTGCACGACATTTAAAAAATTTACCAAATTTACCGAACCGTACCAATACCGAAGAGAAACCGATATGATTGAGACGGTTTCGAAAAGTCTAGTTTTGGTTATACATAATAGAATAACCGAAAAATTGGTATGGTACAAAATTTATAAAATAACCGGCCGAACCGAACCATTGACACCCCTACTCCTACACGTGTGCCATCAAGGAGAACAACTTAGAAGATGACGAAATCGAATCCGTTCTGCTGAAAAAATTCAGAGAGACCTTGTCAAAAGGAGCTATGATATGGTATCACAACTTACCCCCTAATTCTATTGATTCGTTTGTTGTGCTTGCAGATGCCTTTGTAAAGGCTCACGCCGGGGCCATCAAGGTCGAAACCCGAAAGTCAGACCTTTTCAAAGTAAAGCAAAGGGATAACGAGATGCTCAGTGAGTTCGTGTCGAGGTTTCAAATGGAACGGATGGATCTGCCTCTAGTCGCTAACCATTGGGCCATTCAGACATTTACCCAAGGACTTAACCCCCAAAATCATTGGCTTCACAGCAGTTGAAACAAAACTTGGTAGAATACCCGGCGGTAACTTGGGCGACGTCCATAACAGGTACCAATCAAATCAGAGTCGAAGATGATCCGCCAGGGACCTCTTCCGGGTCCGTGTATCCCGTCAGAACTAGTGATAGATACAAAAGAACCGTCGATCATGAACCAAGATTGAACAAAGATCAGTATCAACCATATAATGGATATTGAATGAGTAGTGGGTCCGGACGCATTCCTGCAAGGAGTGAAAAAAGTAACGATCGAGGCCACAATAGTCGGGGACTCATGAGCAATAACAGTTTTGACAGGCCACTCGGGGCCAGGGAGGCACCGAGATTATCGGAGTAAAACTTCAGTTTTGATGCCGCCAACATCGTATCCGACATTGGACGCATCAAAGACACCAAGTGGCCTCGACCATTGCAGTCTGATCCTGCCCAAAGGGACCCCAACCTAATGTGTAAATATCATGGCACTCACGGCCACAGAAGCGAAGACTGCCGACAACTGAGAGAATAAGTAGCCCGGTTATTCAACAACGGAAACCTCCGAGAATTTCTGAGTTATCAAGCCAAAAATCACTTTAGGAATAGGTACATAGACAAGCAGATCGAGCAAGAGGAACCTTAGCACGTCATTAACATGATCATTGGTGGAGTTGACGTCCCCCAAGGGTCGATGTTAAAACGCACTAAAGTATCCATTACAAGAAAAAATGGACTCGAGATTATGTACCGGAGGGAACCGTATCTTTCAACAACGAGGACGTTGAAGGCATCGTGCAACCACACAATGATGCACTGGTAATATCTGTACTCATAAATAAATCTCGAGTTAAGCGTGTGTTAATTGATCCAGGTAGCTCGGCCAATATCAGCAGATCGAGGGTCGTGGAACAGCTAGGTCTACAAGACCAAATAGTACCTACAGTCTGAGTTTTAAACGGATTCAACATGGCATGAGAGACCACTAAAAGGTCATAACCTAACCGATAAGCACCGCCGAAACCATTCAGGAAACAAAGTTATACGTGATAAGCACTGCCGAAACCATTCACAACATGAGGCCAGTACCCTCGACACTACATCAGGCGTTGAAATTTCCCACACTGGGAGGGATCAAAACAGTTTACGAACAGCAACCAGCCGCAAAAGAAATGTTTACGGCCGATGAGGTGGTCCCAATATCCTCACTCTCGACATCAAAGAACCTGAGTTCTATCACCAAGGAAGAAACCAAATAGCAATCACCGACATCGGCCTCGACTGAACTAGAAAAGCAGGAGACAAGTGAGGACGACGATTACGGAGTCCATAGGTCTTTCATAGCCCCTGACTATTCTGATGCCACCAAGTCAACGGTTGAGGAGCTGGAGCAAGTTAGATTGATTGAGCACCTGCCCGATCGGAAGGTATACCTGGGTATGGGGCTAACTCCCGAGCTCAGGAAAAACTCATTGAATTCCTTATAACTAACATAAATTGTTTCACTTGGTCCCATTTATACATGACAGGGATCCCGCGCGGAAATAGCTACTCACAAGATGAGCTCAGATCCAAAGTTTCACCCAGTTAAACAGAAGAGGAGACCTCAGTCCGAAGTCAAGCATGCATTCATTAAAGACGAGGTACCCAAACTCCTTAAATAGGTTCCATTCGGGAAGTCAAGTACCCGGATTAGTTAGCAAACGTAGTGGTAGTGCCTAAAAAGGGAAATAAATTAAGAATGTATGTGGACTACAATGACTTGAACAAGGCATGCCCTAAGGACTCTTATCCTTTGCCTAATATCGATCGCATGATCGATGCGACGGCCGACCACGAAATACTCAGCTTTCTCGACACCTATTCCAGGTACAACCAGATCTGGATGGACCCGAGCGACCAAGAAAAGACTTCATTCATCACTAAATATGGCACCTATTGTTATAACGTAATGCCATTCGGACTAAAAAACGTCGGTGCCACTTACCAACGCCTAGTAAATCGGATGTTCGAAGAGCAAATAGGAAAATAAATGGAGGTTTATATGACGACATGCTAGTTAAGTCCCTGTGAGAAGATAACCACTTGGAACATTTGCAGGAAACCTTCAACATTCTGAACAAATACAATATGAAGTTGAACCCTGAGAAATGCGCATTCGGAGTCGCATCCGAGAAATTCCTTCGATTCATGGTGTCCAACTGGGGAATTGAGATCAATCCCAACAAAATCAAGGCCATAGAGGATATCACCATGGTGGACAATGTCAAGGCCATTCAAAGGCTAACCAAGCGCATAGTCGCCTTGGGTCGGTTCATTTCAAGGTCCTCCGATAAGAGCCATCGATTCTTCTCGTTATTGAAGAAGAATAATAACTTCTCGTGGACCCTGGTGTCACGACCCAAACTGATGGGCCGCGACGGGCACCCGGTGCCTTACTCAATCGACTACCAGCGTTACATATCTTTCTTATCCTACTGTCATTGGTAACTGGGCTAACATGGCCACAACTAGTAATGTATAACTATAAGTGGGAAAGCACTGTATCATTGAACCATATTTCTTAAAACATGAATACTTTTGGGCAGTCAAGGCCTCTGACATACTATACAAAATGAACATCTGTCTACAAAGCCTCTAAGAGTATATCAAATGGGACAGGGTACCGTCCCACCCATAAGTCTGTAGAAAAATTCTGACACGATGGCTCATAGACTCGACAACACTCCGAATGAGGTGGAGTCTTACCAATCTTTTGCTGAATGCTAACCTCGTCTACTATGAGGGCTCGTCAAACTGATTGTCTATACCTGCAGGT
Organism: Nicotiana attenuata; assembly: GCF_001879085.1. Classification (NCBI taxonomy): domain Eukaryota; kingdom Viridiplantae; phylum Streptophyta; class Magnoliopsida; order Solanales; family Solanaceae; genus Nicotiana; species Nicotiana attenuata. Next base: position 27,904 of record NW_017673388.1, read on the forward strand.
GTGAATGCAGCGTCCCCAACAAAAGGACGTAAGTACGAATAATGTACCGAGTATGTAAGGCACATGAATACGTATATAAAGACATGGAAGAAACATAGAGTAAATGACTCAACCTGTAAGTTTGGAAAACTCTGTAAATCATGAAATACTTATAGTGTCATGCATATGCGTATGAATGTCATGTCGTGCATAGGTACATATGTTCATAACATCATTAAGCCTCTGAGGGCATCCCATCATATCATCTCAGCCATTGTGGGCAAAATCATCAACGTGTACCAGCTGATCAGGTGGTGGTGCCTATATAACGTCGTAACCTTTTCCCATATCCCATATACATATAATATACATATTTACGCGTATATAACGTCATCTGGTCATGGGTCAATATACATTATAAATAAATGCAATGCATGAGAAGTACGTCAATAAATCTCTCAGAATGTCATAAGACTATTATGCCATAGAGTAATATCATGAAGTAAACTTTATCAACTTACGTATGTTTCTTAGACCCATGAACAGAAGATATAATAATAATTCCCATGGGGAATCAATAACATAGGCACCCCTAGTACTTCTATGAATAGAGTCATTTATGAAAGTTGTGCGTTTGCTCATTTCGTTTGTATCGTATGAATCATGCCAAAAAGAAAGAAGGGATAACCTTAACATACCTGGACCGATTCTCTTGACAATTCATCTAGCACACATCTTTGCGAAAAACACGTAATGGCGGATCGAAGTAGGGAAAAATCCGTATGATGTTCTTGAGAAAGATTATACCGTTCTCTCTTAGAATTGCAAATCTCATTGCTGTTACACAGTATAACTTCGTTGCAAATCCGTATGAAGCTTCATCCATCACTTGGCACACCTCGAATCATACCTTAATAAGGTAAAGAATCTCTTAAAATTATTGGCTTTTGTGGGCCCCACTTGATAGGGATGACTTGGCCAAAGAATGTCCAAATTATTCCATCTTGCAACATAATTCAAGAGTCATTATATGGGCATAGTGTGCTTCCACGTTGTGCTATCAAGCCTTATCCAATAATTCTCCCATTTCCATAATTAACTTATTAATCCCTCACTAAACCAATAATTAACCAATTACCCATATAATTAAGAATTATCTCAAATTACTTAAAATACAACTCACTTTTAACACACTTTATACGCCCTACTGTCGCGCCCCCTTTTTTCCCCTTTTTGACGGGGAAGTCCGGGTTTTGACATTCATGGGGGGTAATAACTCATTTCCTTTTGGGAATTGGGTATTTGAAGAGTCGCCACCTAACGGATTATGGTGCGTTAGGGCACATAGAGCGATTAACTCTCAGACTAGTTTGCATTACCAGAGATTAGGGTAAGGGCTCGAAATAACCTTGAGGGGAAGGTGTTAGGCACCCCTCTCGGTCCACAACTGTGGATCCCGGACGAACTTATACTTACGAATTAGTCCATTAACAAATAAATAGTTGAAGCAAATAATTGCAAATAAAGCATGTTGGGCGTTGGTATAATAAGACAAGAATTTAAACAAGTGGTGTGCATAAAAAGGAAAGTAAAGTTTTCAAGTAAAGAGGATTTGGGAGAGACGGGACCTAGGTTGGTTAGCCTATAGGATCATATCAGTACAATGCCCGGTAATCACTCCTTAGAAAGGGGCTACGCGTGGCATTAGCGCACCGGTCATCATATCCATATCTACCCTTCCCATCCCTTAATGGTTATTAACGCGAGTATTGGGTAGCGATCTCTATTGCATGATGTTACCCGTCCCTTCTTAATGATCCTGGAGGAAATTTAGGACCTCTACCTATAGGTGGTTCTAGACAGACTTAAAGGAGAAAATACTAAGGCGACAAGCAAGAACACATAGGACTTTGGCAAATAAAAGCATGAAATAGCAGATAAGGGCTCGAGTTCACCCCCACAGATAATGCATGTAAAACATCACGTCTCAAACACAAATAAAGGCTATATTGTTAATCAGTATCATAGGACATGATATCTAAGCGAATATCAGAACACACGAGATATGTAGTTTATAAACTCAGGAGTAGGAGCCCTATCAATTTGCATACCGATTTTTAAGCCTGTCAGAACGACATTAAGCAATAAACACAAATAGGTAGTTTCCAATTTTATAAGAGACTTGATTACCTAAGGCTTGCCTGGGCGTAGGGTGATGCACAACGATTATCATAGTTAAACCGTTTAGAAGTTATTTTTCCTAAAGCATGTTGTTCTACGTGTTGCAAAGATATACAGGATTATGACCGATTTTACTTAAGCAGGATAATCAAACGCGAGACTGTTTTTATGTCCTTTTTTTTCATGCGTCAGTAGTTCAACTAGGTGTGACTAAGCGAGTGTGAGCGTGATCCTAAAAATAGGGTATCTAATATGCACATAAAATGCAGAATGATTTATATGCAAAATTCCTAAAGCGGGATTTCTAAATGCACAACATGATTGCAGAATTTCCTAAAGCGGGATTTCTAAATGCATAAAGGTTACAGTATTGTAGAGCATGCGGTCAAGCGTACAGGAGTAGCAGTTTTGTTTTAATGCCATTTTATCCTAGAAACAGGATTTCTAAAGGATAGCAAGAATATCAAAAGGAGATGCTGAAACAGTAAACCTAAGAACATGATATCTAATGCATGACATGCTTGGAATGTATTGGGTCCTAGACATGGATTCTAATGCGCATATAGGAATCTTAAACCTAAGGCATGGTTTCTATCCATTGATATTGATAAAATATGTAACTATCCTCCCCTTTTCACTAGCCAACCCCAATGTCTGTTTACAAATAATTATTACAAACCATATGAACAAATTACATACTGTAGATAAGAAAAAGAAAAAGTTACACTATAGGGAGCCTGAAGCAGTCCCAAGAGATTTCCCCAAACCTCCAATAGCCTCAAATGCCAATTTCAAAGACAATATCATTGTCTAGGTGTGTCAGAGTTTCCTAAGGATCTCAAGGATCCCGGTCAGTGCTCACACCTAGACTTGGTAACCAAATTAAGTAAGTGCAGTGTGGAAGGGCCAGCCTCAGTGTGCCAGAGTTCAGAGGGTTCTCAAAGGGATCCCAAGGCAGTACACACACTGGAGGGGGCAGAACCTAGGGACTTAGGAACAGAGTGAGAGTGCATGACATAGTTTGAAAGAGTTTTAGTAAGAAAGCTGTGTTAAGAGAGACTTGTTTGAAACAATTTTGTGGAGTAAAAGAGAGAGTCATGCAGTAAAAACAACTTTGAAAAGGGAGAGTTACATAATTAGACAACATAGATCAAACATGGAGCCAAACCAACTCAGCAATACTTAGGGAACACAAAACAGAAGGAACAAACCTACACACATGGGTGATAGGTATTGGGGACTCATAGAGCACATGATGGTAAACACACAACATGCAGAGGTCCACATAGATACAGAATCATAAGCTCTTAAGGGGTTCATGGGATTGGGGTACAGCATGAACCTTTAGAATTAACATAGAGCCAAATAACTTTAAGGTACAAATTGTTTTGCCAAAGAGGGATTCATACTAAAACCAGTTTAAACATAAAGGGGATCGAGTCACATTGACTACAGAAGATAAACATGTTGATCGTAAGGGGTAGTATATGAACAGTCAGATGAACACAAGCATATAGAGGTGATATAAGTTAGGCTAAAAACCCAGTAAGAACATATTCAAGGCAAGATAGTCACAGAAACTCAAACAAGAACAGGCCAGTTACAAAAATCAAACGAAGAAACCTAGAAAATTAGGGCTTTCAACATAGACGAGTTAAAGATATGATAAACTCAGAGAATCAGTAAAAATAATACAAGAAATAGAAGTTTAAACACAAAGAATCAGTTAAACAAAGTTTTAAAAGAAGTTCCGAAACCCTAATTTTTAGAAGAAGGTGAAAAACACTTGAAATCAACGATTCTTGTAAAAACGTTCCAAGGACAGTGTAAAACATTAAAGAAACAAACTCAAATCATTCTAGATCTGTACAACTCTAGGAGATATAGGCAGAAATTAGGGTTTCAGAGGAACCCATATAGAGATGAAAGAACCTGTCTAGAATCCCAAAGATCGTAACGAATACAGCATGATTTTGCTCGAAATCACACTGAAGTAGCCAAGAACAGACAAGTGAAGAACCCTAGATGCAAGTCGGCATGGCCCTGGTCCCTTGAAGACCTTAGAGAAGGCCAGCATGGCATGAGAGAAGCCATTGGAGTCTTAGGAGTCGAAGAGTGTCACGACCCGGATTTCCCACCCTCGGGAGTCGTGATGGCGCCTACTATTGAAAGCTAGGCAAGCCAATCAACTGAATTATTTGCCTTATTTCCATTTTTAAATCCGTTAACAGTTATAATCCAACAGTTATTAATCAACAAAACTTAACAAGCGGAAGACTTAGTTTCAAGTTTAATAATACTGCGAATACCATTCCATAACAACACTACCCAAGATTGGTGTCACAACTTCACAGACTGTCTAAGTTTACTACAAATAAAGGTTTGAAAGAAATAATACAACACTGTCTCTGGAAATACAAGAAAGAAACAGGAATAATAGCTAGAAGGAGACGCCAAGGCCTGCGGACGCCTGCAGGACTACCTCGGGTCGCCTGATAGACCAGAAGCAGCAACCTCACTGCGGTACGAAATCTACAACACAAGGATCTGCACAAAAGAGTGCAGAGTGTAGTATCAGCACAACCGACCCCATGTGCTGGTAAGTGCCTAGCCTAACCTCGGCGAAGTAGTGACGAGGCTAGGACCAGACTACCAAAATAAACCTGTGCAGTTAAATCTTATACAACGGAACAATACAAGCAGAAATGTACAGCTAAGGATGGGAGGGGGAAACATGCTGCGGGGACATCGAATAATAACAGAAGAACAACGATTAAATATAAAGATCACCACAGTTCAATTGAAGATAGGAAGGGGGATCATGTTGCGGGGTACAACAAGTATCAACAGAAATCCAACAATTAAATGTAGAGAAACCATAACCCAGTTATCAATAAAAATCAGGAAATCAAGACAAGTGCACGGCATCACCCTTTGTGCTTTAACACTCTCTCACCAAAACAATGCACGGCATCACCCTTCGTGCTTTAACACTCTCTCACCAAAACAATGCACGGCATCACCCTTCGTGCTTTACACTCTCTCCACCAAAACAATGCACGGCATCACCCTTCGTGCTTTACACTCTTCCTCACCCAAGCAACAATCACAACAATAGGGCAAGGGAAATAAAATGAAATTGCAATAATAATCCCGGCAAGGGAACAATAATTCAACAACAAGTCTCCGCAAGGGACAAACCTCAAAACAACAACAACAATATCCCGGCAAGGGAGTCAATATAATGATTCTTTTCTCTTCTTTCACCTTTGTTTCACAATTCACTTCACAACTCGAGCCAATGCTCCAAAAGTTTTCAATTACCGCTCATACTTTCACAATTCGTTATACAACTTGAGCCAATGCTCCTCAATAATCAAACATCACAATTACTTCCACGAACCTTGCTCAACAAATAAAAATCATCACCAAGATATGAATAATACGACGAAGTCATACAAATCACATTAAGAGACTCACGGGCATGCTAGACACCAACGTATAGATACTCGTCACCATGCCTATACGTCGTACTCCACAATTACCACATAGCAAATAGGACTCGACTCCTAATCCCTCAAGCTAAGGTTAGACCAAACACTTACCTCGATGCCACGAACACAATTCACGTCTCAACTATCGCTTTACCCCTTGATTTCACCACCAATTCGCTCGTATCTAGTCACAAGTTACTTAATTACACCAATAAACGCTAAATGAATCAATTCCAATGCATGAAAATGAATTTTCCAAAGTTTTTCCCAAAAAGTCAAAAATCGCCCCCGGGCCTACATGGTCAAAACCCGAGGTTCGAACCAAAACCCGATTACCCATTCCCCCACGAACTCAAATATTTAATTTGTTTTGAAATCGGACCTCAAATCGAGGTCCAAATCCCTATTTTTTGAAAAAACCTAGGTTCTACCCAAAATACCCAATTTCCCATGAAAATCATTGATTTTAAGTTAAAATCATGTTAAAAGATGTTAATGATTGAAGGAAACAAGTTAAAAGTGACTTACAATTGATTTGGAAGAAGAGTTGTTCTTGAAAAATCACCGTAGGGAGTTTGTGTTTTGGAAAGATGTGAAAATGGGTTAAAATTCGTCTAAGTATAAAAGTTGCAGGTCTCAGATGTGGGAATTGCAAACCCCGACCTCTGATAGCTTGGGAATTGCGAAACAGGGTTACAAATCAGGAATTTTGGGACTTTCGCATTTGCGAAACATGTGTCGCATTTGCGATACATCAGCCTTCCAGCCATCATCGCATTTGCGAGAGACTGTTCGCAAATGCAAAGTCGCATTTGCGATGATGAAGTCGCATTTGCGACTCAGGCTGCCAGTCCACTTCTTTCGCATTTGCGATGGTTTGTCGCATTTGCGAGCCAGGCTTCGCAAATAGACCTGATACACCAGCTGAGAAATCTGCAATTTTTCTAAGTCCGAAATGCATCCCGTGGCCTATCCAAAACTCACCCGCTCGGGGCTCCAAACCAAACATGTACACTACCTCAAAAACATCCGACGGACTTATTCAAGTAATCAAATCACCAAAATAACATCATGAACATCGAATTAAACCTCAAGATCAATGAAATTTCTCAAAACTTCTTTAAACATCAAATTTTGCATTTAAGGTCCGAATCATGTCAAATGGATTCCGTTTCGTACCAAACTTTACCGACAACACATATAAATCATATTGAACCTGTACCGGGCTCCGGAACCATAATACGGGCCCGATACCCTAGGTTTCACATAACATTTCACTTTCAAAAATCTTTATATTTTCAGAAAATAATTTCTTTCAAAAATTCATCTCTCGGGCTTGGGACCTCGGAATTCTATTCCGGGCATCCGCCCAAGTCCTATATTTTCCTACGGACCTTCCGGGACCGTCAAATCACGGGTCTGGGTCCGTTTACCCAAAACGTTGACCGAAGTCAAATCAATCCATTTTATAGTCAAAATTTATCATTTTTCACAGATTTTCACATATAGGCTTTCCGGCTACGCGTCCGGACTGTGCACGCAAATCGAGGTGATGCTAAAAGAGGTTTTTAAGGCCTCATAATGCAAAATTCATTTTAAAAACAAGTGATGACCTTTTGGGTCATCACAATGAGAAGTCACCGGAGATAGTCGGAGATTAGAAGTCGGCGGTTGAAGACTAGGGTTTGGTTGAGTTACTGAGAGAGGAGAGGTGATGAGAGAATACAGAGGCGGCGGGTTTGGGAGAATGAGTTAGGGTTAGGGTCGTTTAGGATTAAAAAAGGAAAGGGTTAATACGAGCCGTTGATCTCTCAGATCAACGACCGTGATTTAATTGGTTCTGGGTTGGGTAGGCGGGTTTAGGGTTTGGGTTGGGTAATTTGGTTAGAAATTGGGCTGGGGTTGGGTTAAGTTGGGGCTAAGATTGAAATGCAATCTGGCTATATTTTAAATAGCCAATTTAACCCCATATAATTTATAATAAATTGTAAATAATTTCTACAAAATGATTTAAATAGCTATTTAACATTTTAAAAATACAGAAGATCATTTTATGCATCAAAAAATGTAATTATGCATTAATAGGACTAGTATTGCAAATATATGCAAATTAGTTTTAAAAAAATAAATGCAATTATAAAAAAATGTACAAAAAATATTTTAACCATATTTTGGCATAAACATAGAATTTAAACGACTAAATCACCACAACAATAATTTGAGGGATAATTACGATC
>NW_017673388.1:38697-64796 GCF_001879085.1 Nicotiana attenuata
AACCACCCGAAATCATCCCGAGGCCCCCGGGACCTCAACCAAAAGCACCAATAACACCTAATACCTCATTCAAACTTGTACCAATCCTAAAAACACCTAAACAACGCCGGAAACCCGAATTAATCAAAGATTTAAGCCTAAGAACTTCAAATTCCAACCAAACACGTTTTCGATCAAAAACCTACCCGAACCTCGTCCGAATGACCTGAAATTTTGCACACACATCCCAAATGACATGACGGAACTACTGCAACTTCCGGAATTCCAATCCGACCCTCGGATCAAAAACTCACTATCGGACCGGAAACTTCAAAAATTCAAACTTCGGCATTTCAAGCCTAAATGAGCTACGAGCCTCGAAAATACGTTCCGATCACGCTCCAAACCCCGAAATCACCTAACGGAGCTAACGGAACCATCAGATTTCCATTCCGAGGTCGTCTTCACACTGTTGTGATTGCGGACCATTTTTCAACTCTTAAGCTCTCATTTAGGGACTAAGTGTCCCAAAACTCTCCAAAACTCAACACCGAACATCCCGGCAAATCAAAATAGCAGAAATAAACTTAGGGAAAGCAGTTACTAGGGAATCGGGGCGTAAATTCCAAAAACGACCGGCCGGGTCGTTACATCCTCCCACACTTAAGCATTCGTTCGTCCTCGAACGAGCATAGAGAACATACATGAAGTAGTGAAAAGATGAGGGTACTGGCTGCGCATATCCTGCTCGGTCTCCCAGGTCGCTTTCTCGACCGGCTGACCCCGGCACTGAACCTTCACTGAAGCAATGTTCTTTGACCTCAACTTTCTGACCTGCCTGTCGAATATAGCCACTGGCTCCTCAACATAGGATAGATCCTTGCCCAGCTGGATTGAACTGAAATCCAACACGTGCGACGGATCACCGTGATACCTCCGGAGCATCGAAACATGAAATACCGGATGAACTCCCGCCAAGCTGGGAGGTAAGGCAAGCTCATAAGCAACCTCCCCAACACGTCTCAATATCTCAAAAGGGCCAATAAACCTCGGACTCAACTTCCCTTTCTTCCCAAATCTCATAACACCCTTCATAGGCGAAACCCGAAGCAGAACCCGTTCCCCAACCATATATGAAACATCACTAACCTTCTTGTCCGCGTAACTCTTATGTCTGGACTGGGCTGTACGGAGTCTATCCTGAATCACCTTGACCTTCTCCAATGCATCCTGAACCAACTTTGCGCCCAGTAAGCCTGGCCTCACCCGGCTCAAACCAACCCACCGGAGACCTGCATCTCCTACCATATAAAGCCTCATACGGCGCCATCTGAATGCTGGACTGATAACTGTTATCGTAAGCAAACTCCGCCAATGGCAAGAACTGATCCCAAGACCCACCAAACTCAATCACGCACGCACGGAGCATAATCTCAAGAATCTGAATAGTGCGCTTGGACTGTCCGTCCGTCTGGGGGTGAAATGTTGTGCTCAACTCTACCCGAGTACCCAACTCCTGCTGAACGGCCCTCCAAAACCGTGATATAAACTGAGTACCTCTGTCTGAAATGATAGAAGCTGGAATACCATGCAGACGAACGATCTCCCGGATATAAATCTCCGCCAACCGCTCCGATGAATAAGTGGTACATACAGGAATGAAATGAGCGGACTTGGTCGGCCGATCCAAAATAACCCAAATGTCATCAAACTTCTTCAAGGTCCGTGGGAGTCCAGATACAAAGTCCATGGTGATGCGCTCCCATTTCCACTCCGGAATCTCTATCTGCTGAAGCAACCCACCCGGTCTCTGGTGCTCATACTTCACCTGTTGACAGTTGAGGCACCTAGCTACATATCCAACTATATCCTTCTTCATCCGCCTCCACCAATAGTGCTGCCTCAGATCCTGATACATCTTCGCGGCACCCGGATGGATGGAATACCGTGAACTATGGGCCTCCGCTAAGATCAACTCCCGAAGCCCATCAACATTGGGCACACAAACCCGACCCTGCATCCTCAATACCCGTCATCTCCAATGGTCACATCTCTGGCATCACCGTGCTGAACCTTGTCCTTGAGGACAGGTAGATGAGAGTCATCATACTGTAGCTCCCTGATACGATCGAATAAGGAAGACCGAGAAACCACGCAAGCTAGGACCCGACTGGGCTCCGAAAGATCCGATCTCACAAACCAACTAGCTAAGGCCTGAACATCCATCGCCATAGGCCTCTCTGAAGCCGGTAAATATGCCAAACTCCCCAAACTCTCCGCCCGGTGACTCAAGGCATCAGCCACCACATTGGCCTTGCCCGGGTGATACAGAATAGTAATATCATAATCCTTCAGCAACTCTAACCACCTCCTCTGGCGCAAATTTAGATCCTTTTGCTGAACAAGTGCTGCAAACTCCGATGGTCGGTATAAATCTCACAAGGCACACCGTACAAATAATGGCGCCAGATCTTTAAGGCATGAACAATAGCAGCTAACTCAAGGTCGTGGACAGGGTAATTCTTCTCATGTATCTTCAACTGTCTGGACGCGTAGGAAATCACCCTACCATCCTGCATCAACACCGCTCCAAGGCCAACCAGTGAGGCATCATAATAAACTGTATAAGACCCTGAACTAGTAGGCAATATCAAAATTGGGGCTGTAGTCAAAGCTGTCTTGAGCTTCTGAAAGCTCGCCTCGCACTCCTCTGTCCAGAAATGGGGCACCCTTCTGGGTCAATCTAGTCATGGGGCTGCAATCGAGGAAAACCCCTCCACAAAACGATGGTAGTAGTCCGCCAAGCCAAGGAAACTACGAATCTCTGAAGCTGAGGACGGCCTGAGCCAACTCCGCACGGCCTCCACCTTCTTCGAATCCACCCGAATGCCCTCACTCGATACGACGTGGCCTAAGAATGCCACAGAATCCAAAACCAAAACTCACATTTTGAGAACTTTGCATATAACTTCTTCTCTCTGAGGGTCTGAAGCACGGTCCTCGGGTGCTGCTCATGATCTTCCCGACTCCGGGAATATACCAGAATATCACCAATAAAAACAATAACAAACGAGTCGAGATATGGCCTGAACACACTGTGCATCAAATGCATGAAAGCTGCTGGGGCATTAGTCAGCCCAAATGACATAACAAGGAACTCGTAATGACCATATCGAGTCCTGAAGGCAGTCTGCGGGATATCTGGCTCCCGAATCTTCAACTGATGGTAACCTGAGCGCAAGTCAATCTTAGAAAACACATGTGCGCCCTGAAGCTGGTCAAACAGATCATCAATACGAGGCAAAGGATAACGGTTCTTCACTGTAACCTTGTTCAACTGGCGATAATCGATACACATACGCATAGAACCATCCTTTTTCTTCACAAACAAGACAGGAGCACCCCACGGTGAAACACTGGGTCAAATAAAACCCTTATCAAGAAATTCCTGCAACTGATCCTTCAATCCCTTCAACTCAGGAGGAGCCATACGATACGGAGGAATGGAAATGGGCTGAGTGCCCGACAACAGATCAATGCCAAAAATCAATGCCCCTATCAGGCGGCATGCTTGGAAGATCAACTAGAAACGCATCGGGATAATCCCGTACCACTGGGACCAAATCAACAGAAGGGGTATCGATACTGACATCTCTCACATAAGCTAAATACGCGGCACACCCCTTCTCAACCATACGCTGAGATTTAAGGAAAGGGGGGGTAACTCTTCTGGGAGTGTGATCTAAAGTACCACCCCACTCAACATGCGGAATACCTGGCATAGCCAGCGTCACAGTCTTGGCATGACAATCGAGAATAACATAATAGGGCGACAATCAGTCCATGCCCAAGATAATATCAAAGTCAACCTTACTTTGTAACAATAAATCCGCTCTGGTCTCAAAACCACGAATACAAACCAAACATGACCGATAAACGCGGTCCACAACGAGAGAATCCCCCACAGGAGTAGAAACATAAACAGGGAAATTCAAGGAATCCCGAGGTACACTCAAATGCGGAGCAAAATAAGAAGACACATGAAAATAAGTGGAGCCTAGATCGAATAGAACTGATACACCTCTATAACAAACCATGACAATACCTGTGATGACAGAAGCGGAGGCAACAGCCTCGGTACGGGCAGGTGGGGTAGCAACTGGGGCTGTAACCATAGCCTGAGAACTCTAAGGGGCGCGCTGTGGCTGAGAAGTCTGTGGACGTGCACTCCTCCCGAGTCTAGGGCAATATCTCACCATATGGCGTATATCACCACACTCAAAGCAACCTCGCGATTGACGTGGCAGTGGGAACTGTGCGGTACGGGTACGCCGAGACCCTTGAACACCTGAAACCTTGTGTGAAAATTGAGATGCAAACTGAGCTGGCTGACCCCAAAAACCTCTACCATGTCGTACTCTTCCTCCAAAATAAGGGCCAGCGGGCCTACGAGGTCTACTCACTCCTATGTACTCTCCCTCCTGACCTCGTTTGTCCTCTCTCTCCTGGACCCACCTGTCCCCTACTTGGCGAGAGGTCCTCACCACCCGCTGAACTGGGTCCACAGGCTGTGTCGCCATGACACCTGGAACCTGACCAATGGGAACTCGCTGCTCTGGAGTGGGGGCGGCGGGAGTCTGGGTCCCTCCCCCGATCTGTGAAGTAGTCGGTACAACCTGAATCAATCCCGCCTGAATAAACGTACCAAACATGCTCAGGAACTGCGCCAAAGTCTCCTGAAGGGCTGGGGTAGTAGTAGCAGTAGGCGTGACAGGTGCCTGGACTCCGGTTGGATCTGTTGGTGGTACCTCGGCGGCAGCTCGCGCAGGTGCTCTCGCTGCACCACGTGCGCGTCCTCGGCCTTTACCCCGGCCCCGGCCTCTGACGGCTGCAGTAGGGGGCTCGGGTGCCTGATCATCTCGAGTAGCACGTGTCCTCACCATCTGTGAGAGAATAGAAGGCAGGAGTTTAGGATTGTGATGTCAAAAATCACGCACGACAGGGAATCAAATGAAGTGAAATTTTCCTAACGGTTACATAGCCTCTCGTAGATAAGTACAGACGTCTCCGTACCGATCAGCGAGACTCTAATAAACCGGCTTGTGTCCCGTGACTCCTATGAACTTAGAGCTCTGATACCAACTTGTCACGACCCTAGTTCGCCCTCCGTGAACATGTCGTGATGGCACCTAGTCCCTACAACTAGGTAAGCCTAACAATGCGGAAATAGCATAAATTGCGGAAACAAGTAATTAAACTAAACAAACTAGAAGGGTAACTGAATATAAATGCCGATCGGCATATACAACCCAATAATGCGGAAGTCTACAATATCATCTCAAAACCCGAAAACTCACGGGAACACAAGCTAACGGAAAGTAATACACGGCTCTAACTCCAGAATGTCTAAAGCAAAAGTACGAAAGGAAAAGCTAACTGCTGAAGCTAGAATAAGATAGAGACTCCTGGTCTGCGGACGCGACAGATGTACCTCGAAGTCTCTGCTAGATCTCTCCGCCTCGAGAGTGATACGCCTGGGATGAAGTACCTGGATCTACACATGAAAAACATGCGCAAAAGGGGCATGAGTACACCACAGCGGTACTCAGTAAGTGCCAAGCCTAACCTCGGTTGGGTAGTGACTAGGAAGGTCAGGGCCCTACTGAGGTTAATCATAATAATAAGTTTTTTTTTTGCAACAGTATAAAATAAGCAGTAATAATGAGTACGGCAATGGAATAAGACAGGCTAAACAAAGCAATAACAATTACACATGGAACGGAGTAAACACGGAATATGTACAGCTCAATACCAATGGTAACAATGAGGATCTCCCAGGATACCGTCCTGTAGTCCTTTTCTCAACTGTCCAGTGGATCTCCCGGGATACCGTCCCGTAGTCCATCAAATGTATATATCCGAAGGATCTCCCGGGACACCGTCCCGTAGTCCAACTATCAATGTGCAGGGGGATCTATCGGGAATCCAACCCGCAGTCCCAAAGTAAACATGCATGGGGGGATCTATCGGGAATCGAACCCGCAGTCCCAAAGTAAATAGGGAGGGGGATCTATCGGGAATCTAACCCGCAGTCCCAAAGTAAATATGCAGGGGGATCTATCGGGAATCGAACCCGCAGTCCCAAAGTAAATAGGCAGGGGGATCTATCGGGAATCTAACCCGCAGTCCCAAAGTAAACAAACAAAGGGGGGGAGCTACCGGAATCCCACATCCGTAGTCCCAATGTAAATACGCAGCCACAACAAGAAGATATTCAGAACTAGAGAACAAAAATACAAGGCAACAAGTAGTTCTAGCCTAACATGCTTCACGTAGTACAATCGAGGCAACTTAAGCAAATAGGCAATTTAGGTCAGCTAAGCATGCTTTTCTAAACTAACACAGGCTATAATTGCAAGTAGAATAAAGCAGGTAAGAAAGAAACTCAGTCTAAATATTTAAAGTAAGACCGGATTTTTCAACAATTAGCTCAAGTACGCGCTCGTCACCTCACGTACAAAGCATTCAATTACCAAATATAATATCCTAAGGGGAAAGGTCCCCCACACAAGGTTAGACAAGCCACTTACCTCGAACCGGCTCCAAAATCAACTCGAAACCACACTTTTGCCACGAGTATCCGACTCCAAATGGTCTATTCAATTCAATTACGTATCGTAAATAACATCTCAAGCGACTGATTCTACGATTTAATTCAAAGCTAAGATGCGAAATTAGGTAAAATGACCAAAATGCCCCTCAGGCCAACGTCTCGGAATCAGATAAATTTTACATTTTCAGAACCCTCGTACTCTCACAAGTCTAACCATATAAAAATCTCCCAAATCAGAGGACAAACACCCACTCAAAACTTAATAGTTTGGTCTATGATGTTTTCCCCATTTTTCATTCAAAAATCCGAAATTAAAGATGAATTCGTGATTAGATTAGTGGGTTTTAAGCATGAGAGTAGACAATCGTTACCCAGTAGTTGCCCTCGAAAAACCTTCAAAATTTTTCCAAATCCGAGCTCCCAAGCTTGTATTTTGATAAAAATGGCTAACCCTCGATTTTGAAATATTTAGAACTGCCCAGGTGTTTAATGTATCGCGATCGTGAAAGTGGGGCCGTGATCGCGTAGAGTAAAATAAAGGCTCCAGGAAAAAGGCCTACGCGAACGCGTGAAAAGGCTTGCGATCGCGGAAGAGGAGAGGGCAAAGCTACGCGATCGCGAATCAATCCATGCGATCGCGTTTAAGGAATTGGGCCCCCTACAGATTGCTCTATGCGATTGCGTGAGCTGGGACGCGATCGTGAAGAAGAAAATGGTCTGCAACAGATGAAGAGAATTTCTGCAATTTCTCAAAACTCCAAAATGCTCCGTTGAGCATCCGAAACACACCCGAGGTCCTTGGGACCTTAATCAAACCTACGGACATATCCCATAACATCATTCAAACTTGTACCAACCCTTAAACCACCTAAAAAAACGTCGGAAACTCGAATTAATCAATGATTTAAGCCTAAGAACTTCAAATTCTAACAAAACACGCTTTCGATCAAAAACCTCGTCCAAATGACCTGAAATCTTACATGCACATCCCAAATGACATGACGGAGCTACTGCAACTTCCGGAATTCCATTCCGACCCTCGGATCAAAATCTCACTATCGGACCGGAGACTTCAAAAATTCAAACTTCGGCATTTCAAGCCTAAATCAGCTACGGACTTCCAAAACACATTCCGAACACGCTCCTAACCCCGAAATCACCTAACGGAGCTAACGGAACCATCGAATTTCCATTCCGAGGCCGTCTTCACACAATTCTGACTATGGACCATCTTCCAACACTTAAGCTCTCGTTTAGGGACTATGTGTCCCAAAACTCTCCGAAACTCAAAACCGAATGTCCCGGCAAATCAAAATAGCAGAAATGAACTTGGGGAAAGTAGTTACTAGGGAATCGAGGCATAAATTCCAAAAATGACCGGCCGGGTCATTCCAAACGCGCGTCGGACCGGTAGTTAGATGCACCTTCCTCAGATCCTATACATTTAAGTACACAAGCGTAGTATGAGTACAAAACCAATATGTACACAGTAAGTATCCAGTCTAACCTCGAAGAAGTAGTGACGATGGGTCGACTTGACACTTGGGTCAATAATGATATAATTTAAGTGTTACGCTAAGCATGGATGTCCTAAATAAATAACCGTTGATAACAGGAGGTAACAGGCTCTTTCATAGATAACATTTTAGTTAACAATCTATATTTCAAGGCATTTTAAACAGTTCAAATCACATAAAGCACCAGGCAAATAGCATGCGCAAATAATGCCGAGGTCGTACGACCCGATCCAACATAAAATAAAATGTGAATTGTCGGAGGGTCGAACGGCGCGAACCATAGATGCATCTATTATCCCACTTGCGAATCATACATGCGACGCGGTCATACAGAGATAAACATATCAAGCAGTCAATCAATAATTTGTCAGGAAAACAATTATCCAAGATAATGTCGAACTTCTCTTTAACGGTCAAGAAAATGATGTTTACTTTTTAGAAATTCATTTGCCAAGTTTGATATGATTTGCGCAATTGGAATTAACAATAAAGTTACAAATACGGCAAGTAAGGCAAGCTCTTGGGTCCTAAACTACCCGGACTTAAGCATAATAGTAGCTACGCACGGACTCTTGTCACCTCGTGCGTACGTAGCCCCCGCATTTAGTGTAAAATATTCAATTATTTCTCCTATGGGGACAATTCCCTCTTACAAGGTTAGAAAGGAGACTTACCTTGCTCCAAATCTTACTTCCAATATCAAGAACGCGCTCAAATCGTCAATTCGGAGCCGAACGATCCAAAACTAATCAAACGGGGTAAGAACTAGTCAATACAAGCTCAAGAGTTCATATTCTAACTATTAAAGTAATTTCCCAACCCTAAATACAAGTTTCCTAAAATCCATCCCCCGGGCCCACGTGCCCGGATTCCGGAAATTCTCGAGGGAAGTTGTTGCCCATAACCTAAGGATCAAGAATATATGATTTTTACTTCATTCCATAACAAATTTTGTGGTAAAATCTTGTTTTTATCAAAACCCTAGGTTTTACTCTAAACCCACAATTTTCACCAATTTACAAGGTGTAATCTACCCCTAAACTATGTATTAAACTCACATTATGTAGAAATAACTTACCTCACAATGCTAGGCCGAAATCCCCTCTTTGGAAGCTCCCAAATCGCCCAAGAATTGAATGAAATGTGTCAAAAATGACACATTTCCCGTATTAAATGAAGGCACTGCCTTCCGCGATTTCCGCACCTGCGGTTAGGGGACCGCATCTGCGGTCTCGCTTCTGCGAGGGAAGGTCCGCATCTGCGGAGTTGGACCGGGCTGGCTGGGACCGCTTCTACGGTCTGGGGGCCGCTCCTGCGGTTCCGCTTCTGTGGAAGAGGAGCCGCATCTGCGGTTCCTAGGCTCCTCCCCTTGGTCGCACTTATGAAGGCTCGACTGCTTCTGCGGTCTCGCACCTGCGGCTATCTGACCGCAGGTGCGGTTATGACAGCAACCTGGAGCTTCATCTCCTTCCAAAGTTTCCTAACTCAACTCGAACCTCGTCCGATTGACGCTCGGGGGCCCCAAGCCCTGCCCGATCATACCGACAAGTTTGAAATCATAAAACGGACTTGCTCGAACTCTCAAAACGCCCGAAACAACGCTAAATCTAAGAATTACCCCCTAAAACCAATTGAATCAAACTTATGAACTTCAAGTTCTTCAACTCACATCCAATGTGACGAAACACACTTATACTACTCGGATTGACACCAAATTTTACGTGCAAGTCTTAAATGAAAATACGGAACTCTTCCCGGTCTCGGAATTCCGTTCGGACCTCGATAACATGTAAACCCACTCCAAACCAAATATTTAAGAACTTCAAAATCCTTAAGGAATCAACTTTCACTAATAGGCGCCAAAACACTCCCGGGTCATCTAAAATCCGATCCGGACATACACCCAAGTTCGAAATCATCATACGAACCTGTTGGAACCTTCAAATCCGGATTCCGAGGTCATTTACTCAAAACGTTGACCAAAGTAAAACTTAGCCTTTTAAGCCAACCTTAAGGAACCAAGTGTTCCGATTTCAACATAAACTCTTCCAAATCCCGAAACAACCATCCCCGCAAGTCATAAATCAGTTAAAGTAAGTACGGGAAGTCTTATTTAGGGGAAAGGGGTTCTAGAAAGCAAAACGATGAGTCAGGTCGTTACATTCTCCACCTTTTAAACAAATGTTCATCCTCGAACGCGTTTAGATTCATACTTGAAGTGCCAAATAAGCGTGGATATCTGCTCCGCATGTCCTCCTCGGACTCCCAGGTCGCCTCCTCGACTGGTTGGCCCCTCCACTGGACTTTTACAGCAGAAATCCTCTTGGATATCTGTCACGACCCAACCGATGGTCCGCGACGGGAACCCGGTACCTTATTCAACCGAGTACCAAGATAACATATCTTTCTTATTGTTCTTTAATTGGCAAATGGGCCAAACGGGCCGTAATGGGCTAACCAGAATAGACATAGGGGAATACTTAATATAGGACGACCCAACCTAATATAAAAAAAATCTATACATGTGACATACGGGCCTATAAGGCCAACATGATCATTTGCTAACTCAAAACATAGGCCGGCAAGGCCATACAAGCATCCGTGTACATGACATCTGTCTACAAGCCTCTAAGAGTACATACTTATCATAAAGGTCGGGACAGGGCCCCGCCATACCAAACAATACGGGTCTAAATCAAATCATACTGACCAAACAAGCAACTCCGGAGCAAATGGAGCGCACCAACATCTTTCGCTGAGCTGATAGCCTACTTGGAGGACTCTCGACCTGTCTATCGGGACCTGCAGGCATGAAACGCAGCGTCCCCAGGCAAAAGGGACGTCAGTACAAATAATGTACCGAGTATGTAAGGCACATAAATAAGTACATAAAAGACATGGAAGAAATATAGAGTAAATGACTCAACCTGTAAGTCTGGACAACTTTGTAAATCATGAAATACTTATAGTGTCATGCATATGGTGTATGAATGTCATGTCGTGCATAAGTACATGTGTTAATATCATCAACCCTCTGAGGGAATCCCATCATATCATCTCGGCCACTTTGGGAAAAATCATCAACATACACCAGCTGATCAAGTGGTGGTGCGTATATAACGCCGTAACCTTTTCCCATATTCCATATACGTATATATACATATATACGCATATATAACTCCATCTGGTCATGGGTCAATGTACATGTATAATAAATGCAATACATGAGAAGTACGCCAATAAAGTCTCTCGGAACGTCATAAGATCATTATACCTCTGATTAATATCATGAAACAAACTTTATCAACTTACGTATTTTTTGAGACCCATGAACAGACGATAGAATAATAAGACACGTGGGAATTCAAGAACATAGGCATCTCTAATACTTCTATGAATAGAGTCATTTATTGAAGTTGTGCATTAGCTCGTTTCGTTCGTGTCGTATAGATTATGCCAAAAAGAAAGAAGGGATAGCCTTAACATACTTGAGTCGATTCTCTTGACAATCCCTCTAACACACGTTAATTGCGACAA
The DNA here is from genome assembly GCF_001879085.1 of Nicotiana attenuata. Lineage (NCBI taxonomy): Eukaryota > Viridiplantae > Streptophyta > Magnoliopsida > Solanales > Solanaceae > Nicotiana > Nicotiana attenuata. The sequence goes on from NW_017673388.1 coordinate 50,344, forward strand.
ATCACGTGACGGCGAGATCAAAATAGGGAATAATCCGTATGATATTCTTTAGAAAGGTTGTACCGTACTCCCTTATAATTGCCAAATCTCACGTTCTTACGACGCCATGAAATTTTGTTTGAAATTGATGTATGTATCTCTCTTAAATGCCAAATCTCTCTTTAACGGATATATGTTCTTAAGAATGCCAAATCTCTCTTTAATGGATATATGTCTTATGAATGCCAAATCTCTCTTTAATGGATATATGTCTTAAGAATGCCATAAAGTTATTGGTCTAATTATCCAAGTTATATTACTAACAAAAGAGACCCAACCAAGGTAATGATCCAATGATTCTTACGTGTAACCAAGACATCTTAGGTCTTATGACTCATCCTTCATATTGGTGCCACTTTGGCTTGGTTTAGTGCCATGTGGCAGCCCCAAAAAGATCTTTATCCGCTTAATCTAATTAATACCATAATTATCCCCACAATTAATCAATTATCCACATAATTAAGAATTATCTCAAATTACTTAAAATACCAATCACTTGTAACACACTTTACACACCTTACTATCATGGTCATGCGGTACCTTGTATGGTACTAGTTCACAAATACCGTGTATTATAGCTCGGACTGTATTTATCCCAAATTGTCAAACTTTGAAGAAACTCGTTTTCTTTTATTCACTTACCCTCTCACCTTGAATTTACTTATCACTTGTTTGAAATAATGTAATACTCATAATCCCAAAATAATCTCATTCCCGAACTTGCGTCGATTAACTTACGATGAAACATTAACGTCCGAAAATGCGGGATTTAACATCTCATTCCTGAGCTTTCATCAAACTTATGACATACTTTCACGTACGAAAACATGGAGTGTAACAGATGCCTGGCATGTCTCCATGACTAAGGCAAACAAATTTGCGTTAGTTATTAAGAATTAACTATATTTACCTAGTTCTCGGAGTTTGCAGCCGATGTAGGCCTTTTTGCTGGGGTCGTTATGATCTAGTTGAACAGGTCGAGGTCTTCTATGGTTGATTCAGCGGCTTCGACCGTCTAGGGTGCATAATGACTTCCTTGGCTTCGCCTTGTGGTGACCTCGACCCTGCTGATTGATATGCTTTTTTTTCCTTTCTTTCTTTTGTTGAGTCGTCGTGCTGTCTATGGCGATTCGGTAGCATTCCCGGGACGTACGATATTCCCCTTGTATGGTGAATATTCCCTAAGGTGTCGGGAGTTTGATCACTTGGTATAAGCTAGAGGGGACGACTCTCATGGGGTGTATCCATGGTCGTCCCATGATGGCGTTATATGTGGTATCCTGGTCCATGATATGGAATGTCGTCTCTAGAGTTACTCCGCTGGTGAGAACGGGGAGTGTGATTTCTCCCGAAGTTCGTTCAACTGCATTGTTAAAACCTGTTAGTGTATTGCAATATGGCACTATCTTATCCTCGAGTCTCGTCTGTGCGAGGACTCGGGGATGGATGATGCATGTTTCACTTCCGTCATCTACCATAATTATCTTAATATCAGTATCTAAAATTTGTAAAGTAAAGACAAGTGCATAATTATGATAGAAAGTCAAACCGTCGGCATCTAACTCATAGAAGATGATACTTTCTTCGAGTCTGTCATACCGTTTGTGAGTGATCGATCTTTTGAGCTTGTGGATGGCAGTGAATTTGATGTCGTTGATAAATGCGTCGTCGCTGCCACCAATTATCATATTAATGGTACGGGCTGGTAAGGGGTCTTTGGTGGGCCTGGACATTCTCGACCCCTTGCCAAGATATTCCTACCTTTGTCGTTGAGTAGTTCTTTGAGGTGCCGTTGTTGCAGCAAGTTTGCCACCTCCAGCTTCAGGGCGATGCAATCTTCTGTTTTGTCTCCACGTTCTTGGTGGAACTCGCAGAGGGCGTTAGATTTCCTTGTGTTTGGGTCAGACCTCATCTTTGGTGGCCATTTGACTTTTTTTTTCTAAGCTTCTCAAGATCGTAGACCACTTCTGTGGGCGATACGCAAAAATTGTGAGCAGATAACAAGGGGGCATACCTCAATCGTTTCTGTGAGTGCCTGATCTTGGTCTAGATGGGTCATCTTCATAACGGAAGGAGGGAACAAGTGTTCTGACATAGGTTGGTGTCTTTCCTTGCCTGGCCGTGATACTGGGTGGTCTTTCCTTGTATTATCTCTGCGTTCTTTCATGGGCTCGGATTGTATCTAGGTAAGTCGTCGAGTTAGTCCATTAAGGTCGTTGTCGTCTACTATGACCTCGGCACAATAGGCATTATTGATTTCATCCCAAGTGGATGGTGGATTCTTCATCAACCCACTTATAAGATTTCTGGTTGCCCTCGAACCTTCTCTGCTCAACCCATTATAAAAGGCTGCCACGGCTATCTCTTCGGAAACATTTAGTAAAGTCATCCTCACCCTGTTGAATCGGGCGAGGAAGTCCCTCATTCACTCTCCTGGGGATTGCTTAATGGCGAATATGTCATTTACTCTTGTTTCAGCTTTCTTTGCCTCGACATGCGCCATCACGAACTTGTTGGCCATCTCCTCAAATATTTATATGGAACAAGATGGTAACTGTGAATATCATGTCAACGCCCCTCTAGTGAGGGGTTTGCCAAATATTTTTCAACAAGATAGAGGACACTTGCCCTTTGGTGAGGTCGTTGCCTTTCACAGCGGTAACGTAGTGAGTTACATGATCTTCGGGGTCGGTTGTCCCGTCGTAGATTCTGAGATATGGGGGCATCTTGAAGGTCTTTGGTATGACATGTGGAGCCGCTTCCTCGTTGTACGACTATTCCATAAACCAGCCCGCGTCTCTTTTTGGTAATAATTTAGGGGCACCTGATATTTTGTCTACCCGTTCCTGGTGCTCTTTCAATTGGTCTTTGAGCGCGTTGTTCTCGTTTTCCATTTCCTCCATTCTTTTCAGCACAATTGTGAGGACGCTATCACCTGCATTGTCAGTAATAGTGTGAGTTTTACTTGGAGTTGGAGGGTCTGGTTGGTCGTCCTGTTTGTTTCCACGTTGTTCTGCATGGATTCTCGTGATTTCCATGGTCATGAATGGAGCTTGTTTACTGAGTACGCTGACTAGAGTATCAGTTAGCCATGCTTCGAGGAGCTTTTTCATAGTAGGTGGCGCCCCTTCTCCCGTGGACGTGAAGGCTCCTTTCCCATTTGGTTTTGTTGTGCTGCAGAAAGAGGGAGGCGACTCTCCTGCCTGGGGGGAGGCAGTGGGCGTCACTTCATAAGCCCTGGGTGTCATAGCCTTTGTTGATAACATTCATAAGGTTGAGGGGAACGTTATTTGTTACCTCATTCCCTTTTCTCGGTTTCCTGCCATGGTGCCAAACTGTTTGACCCAAAATTTAGATCTAGGTTTAAACAATTATATTTTCTAATAGAATAGAGTTAATCTTAGCTAATATTAGTATCCGAAAGATTATTTAACTGATTTCTAGCAAGATGTCGTGAGTACTATTCGAGTAGCAGTTAATAGCAACAATAAAGTAGTATTCAGTGCCCGAGAACAAAGATGGTAGCATTAAATAGCAATAAATAATAATGAATGACACTTATGTAAATAAATGCATAGGACTCACCCGAAAAAAGGTGAGATTCTTTGATATTCCCTCTGACAAAGATGGATCTTATAATATCCAGATCCTTCTTGGATTGTGAGAGAAAAGATAGACACATATCTAAAGTAAATGTGTATTTTGTATGTTAATGATAAAGCAAGAATCTTCATAGAATGTCAATGTCTTATTTTTACAACGAGTATCCAATCCCCCGTATAGTTACATATATTTTTATTTATAAGGGCACATGGGCCACAAAAACTCTAATAGTACAAATCGGAGAAATATTCACTGGAATATTCTCTTTGAAGTCTTATTCCTAAAACTAGTCGTTACTACTCTACTAAAGAAGTACGCGTCCTCGTCCTCGACCTCGCCTTCATCCTTTGTTGACATCAAATTGATGACATGTGGATGCCTTAGAAGGCTATCTTAATATTGATTAAGCTCACATACAATCATGAAATTTTTAGCCCATACAATGGTCACATTTTAACATAGATATTTTAGAATTTATATTATATCATATATATGCACTTATAAGGTTCACTTTCAATTAAAAATGACCGACAATAATAAGTAATTCTATATATCACGTGTGTTATAATAATTCGAAAAATAGTGAAATAACCTCACTAGTTAGAATGAAGTAATAGTATCAAAATTCTTTATCTTGTCAATATGCATAAATTGATCTCAATGTTATATACTCTTAAAGTATTATCGGTGTTTAGATCTAACATGTATGTAGGTGAGGTAAGCAAATAAACGTGTAGAAAGAAAATGTATAGCATTGGGCACTATGGTTCGAGAATTATAATGAAAGAAAATTTTATGAGATAATTTAGGAGTCGTTTTGTACGAAGATAAGTTATACAGGGATTATAAATGCAAAGATTAGTAATATATGAATTATTTCTTGTTGGTTGTTTGGTTTGTTGCACTAAAATTGGTGTTATTTGCACAACATGCCCGGCCCTTTACAATTTTAAAATTAAGAAAATAACCTTTTTAGATCTCTTATGCGTAAAAGACAAATCTTTTACATGTAAAAGTATATCTCCCACATGTAAAAAAGAAATAGGATCATAAAACTAAAAATAAAATGATAAAGAGCGACAAAATCAATTGACATTGACCATACACAAGATATCATTTAAAATATTTATTTATTAAACTAAAAGGTAATGAGTTTACAATTATACCATTAGATGCTCGATCTTTATTGGCTTTTGGCTTTTTTATTCTTTAGCCATATATAAGATACACATATATAGATTAGTTATTCCATGTCGATAGCAGTATAAAGTTATACAAAATTATTGTATAACTTTATACAAAGATTAGTTTATACCTGATTCAAAATCTAAATCACACTGGATAAAGTTATACCGAATTATATACTATGACTAATTTTTATACTTAAGGTATAGTTCACACTTCATAGCAATCTAAACCTTCTTTCCCTTTTATAGTTTCTGCTGCATCTAAAAAAATATATAATAAAATTTAGAGTTGAATTGTCTCCTAACTTGTGAACCAGTAACCCATTAGGGTTGTTGAACAAAAGAAAGAGAAACCATCAGAAGTTGTGGTGGGAAGTTGCACTTGATAGGAAGCGTTTTTTCTCTGAGACTTGTCGACGCGAGTCCGAATTAATCCAATTCCACGACGGATAGCAAACACTAGGTAAAAAAAAAAAAATACCCGCCCTTGCAAGTTGAAAGTGCCTAACTATATTGTCTAGGATTTCTCGCTACAAGAAGTACAAAAATACATGTTTTCTTTGTACACGTACAGCTAAACCTTAATTCAGTAAGAATGGTTCACTTCGTGATGTTTAAATCATTTGACCAATTCTAACTAAACATATTCAAATGCATTCAGATAGATCATAAAGAATATATTACTATGTTTATCATCCTTGCCTTTTGTTTTCCTATTGCATTACAATTTGATATCATTATTCACAGATGGATTACTGTGTGTGTGTTTAGTCAACAGTCTGCTTGGAGAGAACATAGGTTAATCCTTATATTTGAGGAATAAGTACTTTCGACGAGAATTAGTATTTCTTGACATGTCACATAAGTTGGAGACAAGATTAAGGAGGTCTAGAGTTATGATTTCTTTAATTGTTGGAATCCTTCTTGCTACATATTCTATAATTTCGCCTAATTATTCTCCACTGATCGTGAGCACTCGACTTATCATAATTCTCTATCAAGCAACTACAATAATGTACTATTCATATTCTCTCGAGTTACGCTAGCCCGCAGTTTTTCACCGCTCACTATGATCACGTCAAAGCTTTGTTATCTCTAATCCCGCTTTTAAATCCGTTGTATTGATCTCTCATATACATTAGGAGTGATATTGTTCAACAACCACCTAAATATGTACTCTTTTTTAAGCAATACATAATAAATAGGCACCGTTAATTGAGAGCTCTTCAATTAATTATAATAAGCACGTAGTTGAACAAATAGAAGAATTCAAAGACTCAATTATATCAAAACGTATCAAGAATTCATCCTACAAAAGGTTCCATCAAAACCCTAGATAACAAATTAGTTATTCCTAATAGTATGAAAAACTACAATACTAGAACTCATAAGCAATAATGAAAATAGGAAGAAGAAAGTGAAAAACTCGTAGAAGAATTCTCCGCCTTGCTCCTTGCGTGTTCTCGTCTCCTTAGGTCGAATCCCTCTCCTTAGGTCGAATTTTCTTTCAAAAGTGATTTTAAAGGCTATTTGTATGGGATAGGGTTAGCATGGGGCGAAATAATACAAGCCAACTTTGGAAAAGACTTTTCAAGTTAGCTCGTTCACTCACTCGTGCGCACGCGAGAGTGAACTAGCGAAGTTCTTTTCATTTTCTTTTCCTTCTAGGTCTCTCGTGCACTTTCATGCTTTTTTTCCATAATCCGATGTTTTTTTTTCAAGCTCTCCTCATCTAGCTCGTGCACACGAGAGAGTAAACGTGAGAGTGAACGAGCGAAGTACTTCTTTTGTCTTTTGGTTCCAAATCAACTTCTTTTGCTCATCTTTCGTCCAACTTGCTCCTACACATAAGAATGCATACAATGAGCATAATTCACTACAAAATCTCATATAACCTCCCACATTTTCACCGTTTATCAAGTCAATACAAAGGCATCACAAAATGTTTTCTACTTATTTATTGGATAAAGAATAAAGTATCCCATTAAGTGTTCCTATAAATAGCGATAACGAATTAATCAAATAGCGTTTGCCATTAATCTCTGTGTTTAAAAGGTGATTGAGCTCGAGCAAAAATTGTCGATGATAGAACAATCTAATTTATCTCGACAACAGTGTTTGTAACACTAGGGAGCTACTGTTGAGCAGTTGTTGGAGATAAAATTAGAAGTAAACCTTTTCCCCCAATTTTATGGGAAACTTTCAGACTTTTTATTAGAAAATGGAGTAAGGCCATAACATTTTGACCCAATTTAACCATAGTCCTTATGAATAGCCTACTTGGCTAAGCTTCTAAAATCAACCTATTTTAAAAATTGTTTTTTCTTAAAAGTAATTTTTTCAAAAGTATTTTGATGAGAACCAGTTTGTGTTTGACAAATTAATTTGCAAAGAACTTCTAAGCAGCTATTAGGGGTGGGCGTCCGGGACAGTATTTAAAAACTTATGTTCGGTACTTCGGTCATTTGGTATAGCAATTGTGCATATCAAATACTGTACCAAAGTAATTCGGTACGATTCGTTAAGATTGTTACTCGTTTCTTTCTATTTGCAAGTGGAGTTATCACAATAGTCCATCCATATAATCCAAATCCATGAGATAACCATATTGATTTGCCAACAACAAACTCGAAGGAATAATGTTTTAATCCATTGCACTCAATCTATCTTCAAATGCCTAATATTAGTACTGTACTTAATCCAAATTTATGGTAATAACAAATCGATCCTTCTAGCCTGAAAAAGCTCCAGCCTTGAAAATCAAATCTACCAAATTTATGTTCTAACTGAAAATCCGCAGTAGAGTAACAAAGGACAGAGGAAACAAAGAATCTAAAACAACAAGAAAAGAGGAACTTTTCAATTATTTTGTAGTTCCAGAATCAAATGTATGAAAATATCAACACAATCCACCAAGTTGGATTTTGTAATCTTGGTATACATATCTGATTGTAAGTCAAAAGTAGAAGATTGGACTTGGGTACTTGAATTGGACTTACCAGCTTTAGGGGTTTGAAGTCGGACTCGGGTTGGAAAATGGGAACTCGGGCTGAGCTTGAAATATTTTTCGGTTTACCGAAATATTGAAAGTTCAATACCAGACCGTATCGGAATAACGAACTTTTGAAATATTTATACCGGATTAGTACCGAAGGACCGATAACGAAATATCAAATTCATTCATTCCGGTCCGATTTTTCAGTTTTTCGAATTTTATGCCCACCCCTAGCAACTATTATTGTTTGGGCAAGCTTTTAAAAAGTGCTTCTAGGTGTGTTGTTCTCAAAAGTACTTTTCAAAAAAGTGATTTTGGGGAGAGCTATTTTTCTGCTTCTCAAAAACTACTTCTGCTTTTACTCAAAAGCATTTTTTTCCTTATAAAAGCTTGACCAAACACTTCAATTTTTAAAAATATACTCTTTTTTTCTTTTGAAAAAAGTACTTTTACGTTTTGAGAAGCTTGGCCAAACATGCTAGAAGTCAAGTTGCATAAACTACCGAACTTGCTTTAAGATTCAACTTAACTTTCGTCCCTATCAGTTAAGAGTCAGTTTGGATTGACTTAAAAGAAGTGACTTTTCAGCAGAAATAACTTTTAAGCCAAAAAGCAATAAGTTGGGGTTGCCCAACTTATTGCTTTTGGCTTGTTTTAAGTAGTTTTGAACATATTTTAAGCACTTTTTGATAAACACTGCAAAATGCTTAAAAGTTAATTTGACTAGCTTAAAAGCCAATCTAAGCGCCCTCTAAGCTATTTATTTAGCTAAGATATTCTACTCTTTCTATTACCCTGAGTAGCCAATTATCAACTTCCAAGTATAAACCTCCACGTCATTCTTTTTTAATTTTTCCTCTTCAAAAGAAGGCCAAATACATAAGTGGCCCCTTAAACTTGTCCCTTTTTTCCGTTTAAACACCTAAATTAAGTCTTGTTCCTATTAAACACCTGAACTTAAATTAAAGTGTGCCAATTCAACACACGCTACCGACATAGCAATACGCGTGCACTTCACTTCAATAGAGAGCGTGAAGGACCGAAGTTTTTTTTACCTTCATCTCCTCCTTTCCTCGACAGCCATTTTCACGACCAGAACCACTACATCTCTGCCGCACTTCCGCCACATCCATCACCATATGCCAAAAGAGAAACACACCATAAAGCAAATATCCTGATTCAGTAGTTGCACAATCAAATTAAATTCAACAACTCTCTCTCTCCCTCTCTGTCACGACCCGGATTTCCCACCATCGGGAGTCGTGATGGCGCCTACTATTAGGAGCTAGGCAAGCCAATTATTTATTACCTCTTTTATCAAACCTCGACATTATTAAAAACAACGAAACATTAAATAGAAAAGCGGAAATCCTAAATATAAATAAATTGAAAGCAATGCGGAAGTTCAATAAAACTCTACCCAAGAACTGGAGTCAAAAACTCACGAACTTCTAGAGAATGCTAAATACAATGTCTGAAATAAAACATGGTTTTGTTTGTTCCGGTACAAAGGATAACAAACTAAAGTAAGGATAGAAGAAACTCCGGGCCTGCGGACGTCAGCAAGGCTACCTTGGTGTCTCTGGACTGAAGTCAGCTCCCAAATCTACTATTGCTGTCCAAAAGCTGCTCCGGCATCGTGATCTGTGCAAAAGATGCACAGAGTGTAGCATCAGCACAACCGACCCCATGTGCTGGTAAGTGTCTGGCCTAACCCCGACGAAGTAGTGACGAGGCTAGACCGGACTACCAAACAAACCTGTGCAGTTCAATATATATGTATGCAATATAAAGGTATACAGAAATTAACCAGTCAAGGGGGAGGGGGAGCATGCTGTAGGGGCTGTAACAGTTCAGGTATAAAATCAATAATTAAGGAATGAAACAGTACAACTACAATATCAACGTGAGTAGGAAATCAATAGTTGCACGGCAGCATCCTTCGTGCTTTTACTCTCATTCTCACCCAAACAATCATATAAAGTGCACGGCATCACCCTTCGTGCTTTACCTCACAAAATGATGGCACGGAATGATCCTTCGTGCATAAACACTCATATCATGGCACGGAATGTTCCTTCGTGCATTAGTAATCATATCATGGCACGGAATGATCCTTCGTGCATTAGTAATCATATCATGGCACAGAATGTTCCTTCGTGCATTAGTAATCATATCATGGCACGGAATGTTCCTTCGTGCATTAGTATTCATATCACAATCATGCACGACATCACCCTTCGTGCTTTATCACTCGTCCTCACCCAAACAACAATCACAAACAATGGGGCGAGGGAATAGACAAACAAAATAGAAATCCCGGCAAGGGAACAATAACAACAATTTAAATATCCCGGCAAGGGAATAACCAATAACTCATTAGCTTTCTTTCATTTCTTACTTCAGATCTCACTTTATCACTTGAGCCAATGCTCCCAAGAATTTTATAATCTCAGATACCTTTTCAATTCGTATCACAACCAAGCCAAAACACCACGAAAATCAAATGATTATAATGTTTTTCACATGTTCTTTACAATATATAGAAATCCTCAATTAACATGGAATTCACAACAAAATCATGGTAATCACCCTTTAAGGACTCACGGTCATGCTAGACACCAATGTATAGATACTCGTCACCATGCCTATACATCGTACTCGATCAATTAGCAAATAGCAAACAAGACTCAACTCCTATTCCCTCAAGCTAGGCTTAAACCAAACACTTACCTCAGCTTCCACAGCTAAATCAATCCACAACGACCGCCTTCCCTCTCGAATTCGGCTCCAACTCAATCAAATCTATGAAATAACGACTTTACAACTTTAATATAAGCTAAACAAATCAAACCTAATGCCTAAATATAGTTTTCTAAGCTTTCTTCCCAAAATTCCAAAAATCGACCTCGGGCCCGCTAGGTCAAAACCCGAGGTTCTAACCAATTTCATATCACCCATTCCCCCACGAGCCCGAATATACAATTTGTTTTCAAATCCGACCCCAAAACAAGGTCTAAATCAAAGAAAATTGAAAAACCCAAATTCTACCCAATTCCCCCAATTTCCACCCTAATCTATGTGATTTAAGCTTAGAAATTCACTAATTAATGAAAGAAAATAAAGGAAATGAGTGGGGATTTACTAACCCAAGTGGTCTTGAAGAATGGGGGCTTCAATGGACTCCTAAAAGCTTGGGGAAGAAGAGAGCTCGTGAGAATTTAAGTTAATCCCGTATGCACTGTTTCTGAACTTTTAAAAAAAATCACTGGGCGAATTTGTTCTACGCGTTCGCGACATGGGGGTCGCGTTCGCGATGAATGGGGCAGAAAGGCATCGCGTTCGCGTGGGAGAGCTGCGAACGCGAAGAGTAAAAATACGGGGGTCCAAGGTTTGCTCTACGCGGACGCGTGAGGGGTGCGCGAACGCGTTGAAGGAAAGGGGCTAGGGTCCTCGGTTGGCCTATGCGAACGCGGGGACTCTTCCGCGAACGCGAAGAAGGGGAAACCTAAAGGTACGCGAACGCGAAGAAGGAAAACACTGTTCACCTGCTGCAATTTTCTTAAGTTCAAAAAACCACCCCGAACACCTCCGAAAACACTCCCGAGCCCTCAGGGCTCCTAACCAAACACGTACACTAACTCAACAACATCCTACGAACTTAACCGTGCGATCAAATCGCCAAAATAACATCAAACTCAATGAATTAAACCTCAAAATCATCACTTTTTCATCAAACTTCATAAACTTTCATTTTTAAAGATTTAGGTCCGAAACACGTCAAATGACGTCCGATTTCAACCAAATTTCACAAAAAGTGCTTAAACCACATATAAGACATGTACCGGGCGCCGAAACCAAAATACGGGCCCAATACCAACACGTTATAATCAATTTTCGTTTCAAATTTCCATATTAATTTCAGAAAAATAATTTCACAGAAAAATTCATTTCTCGGGCTCTAGTCCTCGGAATTCGACTCCGGGCATATGCCCGAGTCTCATATTTTTCTACGGACCCTCCGGGACCGTCCAATCACGGGTCCGGGTCCGTTTACCCAAAATATTGACCAAAGTCAACTTTAATCATATTAATACCAAAATTCATCATTTTTCACACAGAATTCATATTTAAGCTTTGGCTACGCGCCCGAACTGCGCACGCAAATCGAGGCGACTAAAAATGAGGTTTTCAAGGCCTCGGAAGCACAGAATGAATGAGAATACAGGTGATGACCCTTTGTGTCGTCACATTCTCCACCTCTAAAACAACTGTTCGTCCTCGAACGGACAAAAGAAAGAAGTACCTGAGTCGAGAAAAAGATGAGGATAACGGCTCCGCATATCAGACTCGGACTCCCAGGTCGATGCCTCAGGAGGCTGACCTCTCCACTGAACACGCACTGAAGGAAAACTCTTCGACCTCAACTGTCGATCCTGCCGATCTAGAATGGCCACCGGCGCCTCCTCATAAGACAGATCCTTGTCCAACTGGACAGTGCTGAAATCTAACACGTGGGCTGGATCACCGTGATACCTCCGAAGCATGGACACATGAAAAACTGGATGCACGGCTGACAAGCTAGGCGGCAAGGCAAGCCTATAAGCCACCTCTCCCACACGGTCGAGAATCTCAAATGGGCCAATGAACCTAGGGCTAAGCTTGCCCTTCTTTCCAAATCTCATCACGCTCTTCATAGGCGAAACTCGGAGCAAGACTCGCTCACCAATCATGAAAGCCACATCTCGGACCTTGCGATCTACATAGCTCTTCTGCCCGGACTGAGCTGTCCGAAGCCTATCCTGAATGATCTTGACCTTGTCCAAGGCCTCCTGAACTAGATCTGTACCCAACAACCGAGCCTCTCTCGGCTCAAACCATCCCACTGGGGACCGACATCGTCTGCCATACAACGCCTCATATGGAGCCATCTGAATGCTGGACTGGTAGCTGTTGTTGTAGTCAAACTCTGCTAAGGGCAAGAACTGATCCCACGAACCTCCAAAGTCAATAACACAAGCTCGGAGCATGTCCTCCAATATCTGAATAGTCCGCTCGGACTGTCCGTCCGTCTGAGGATGAAATGTTGTGCTCAACTCAACCTGGGTGCCCAACTCTCGCTGAATTGCTCTCCAGAAGCGCGAGGTAAACTGCGTACCCCCGTCCGAAATGATAGATACTGGCACCCCATGAAGGCGAACAATCTCTCGGATGTAGATCTCAGCTAACCTCTCGGATGAATAAGTGGTTACAACAGGAACAAAATGCGCTGACTTGGTCAGCCTATCAATAATGACCCAAATCGCATCAAACTTCTTCCGGGTCAACGGGAGTCCAGTAACAAAATCTATAGTAATCCTCTCCCACTTCCACTCGGGAAGCTCAATCCTCTGAAACAGTCCACCAGGCCTCTGATGATCGTACTTAACCTGCTGACAGTTCAAACAACGAGCCACATATGCAACAATATCCTTCTTCATCCTACGCCACCAATAATGCTACCGCAAGTCCTGATAAATCTTCGCGGCGCCCGGGTGAATAGAATACCGAGAACTATGGGCCTCCGCTAAGATCAACTCTCGAATCCCATCAACATTGGGCACACAAACTCGCCCCTGCAATCTCAGGACACCATCATCATCTAAGGTCACCTTCTTGGCACCTCCACGCTGCACCGTGTCTCTCAGGACACACAAATGAGGATCATCAAACTGCCGATCGTGGATACGCTCCAATAATGAAGAACGAGCAACCGTGCAAACTAACACTCGGCTAGGCTCAGAGATATCCAACCTCACAAATCGATTGGCCAAAGCCTGAACATCCAAAGCAAGCGGCCTCTGGCTGGCCGGGATATAAGCAAGACTACCCATGCTGGCGGACATCCTACTCAATGCATCGGCCACCACATTGGCCTTCCCCGGGTGGTACAAGATAGTAACATCATAATCTTTCAGCAACTCCAACCACCTCCTCTGCCTCAAATTCAACTCCTTTTGCTTGAACAAGTACTGAAGACTCTTGTGATCAGTGTACACCTCACACGTCACACCATATAGATAATGTCTCCAAATCTTCAAAGCATGAACAATGGATGCCGACTCTAGATCATGAACCGGATAATTCTTCTCGTGGATCTTCAACTGCCTCGAAGCATAGGCTATGACTCTGCCATCCTGCATCAATACTACACCAAGCCCAATACGGGAAGCATCACAATAGACTGTATAAGGCCCCGAACCTGTGGGCAAAACCAATACCGGTGCCGTAGTCAGAGCTGTCTTGAGCTTCTGAAAGCTCGCCTCACACTCATCCGACCATCTGAACTGGGCACCCTTCTGGGTCAACCTGGTCATTGGGGCTGCGATAGATGAAAACCCCTCCACGAATCGACGATAATAGCCTGCTAACCCCAAGAAACTCCGAATCTCTGTAGCTGAAGCTGGTCGAGGCCAGTTCTTAACTGCCTCAATCTTCTTCGGGTCCACCTGAATACCCTCTGCTGATACGACGTGACCCAGAAATGCAACCGAACTCAACCAGAACTCACACTTGGAGAACTTGGCATATAACTGACTATCCCTCAGAGTCTGAAGAACCACTCTAAGGTGCTGCTCGTGCTCTTCCTG
>NW_017673388.1:64808-84906 GCF_001879085.1 Nicotiana attenuata
CTCAGCACTGGAATCACGAACATAGGCCAAATAGGCCAAACACCCCTTCTCGACCATACGTCGAGCCTTCACATATGAGATAACACTACGAGTGGCATGACCTGGGGTCCCTCTCCACTCCAAACGGGGCAAATCTGGTAAAGCCAAGGTCACGGTCTTGGCGTGGCAATCCAAGATGGCATGATACGGGGACAACCAATCCATCCCTAATATGCGTCGAAATCCACCATGTCTAAGAGCAATAAATCAACACGGGTCTCAAGACCCTCAAACACTACCACACAGGAACGATGAACTCGGTCGACTACTATAGAATCACCCACCTGTGTAGATACATATACAAGAACACCCAAGGCATCACTAGGCATAACCAAGTATGGTGCAAAATAGGATGACACATACGAATATGTAGACCCAGGGTCGAATAGCACTGAAGCATCCCTATCACAGACCAGAATAGTACCTGTAATAACTGCATCTGAAGACTCAGCCTCTGGCCTGGCTAGGAGCTAGGCAAGCCAATTATTTATTACCACTTTTAGCAAACCTCGACATTATTAAAAACAACGAAACATTTAATAGAAAAGCGGAAGTCCTAAATATAAATAAACTGAAAGCAATGCGGAAGTTCAATACAACTCTACCCAAGAACTGGAGTCACAAACTCACGAACGTCTAGAGAATGCCAAATACAATGTCTGAAATAAAACATGGTTTTGTTTGTTCCGGTACAAAGGATAACAAACTAATGTAAGGATAGAAGAAACTCCGGGCCTGCGGACGTCAGCAAGGCTACCTTGGGTCTCTGGACTGAAGTCAGCTCCCAAATCTACTGTTGCTGTCCAAAAGCTGCTACGGCACCGTGATCTGTGCAAAAAGATGCACAGAGTGTAGCATCAGCACAACCGACCCCATGTGTTGGTAAGTGCTTGGCCTAACCCCGGCGAAGTAGTGACGAGGCTAGACCGGACTACCAAACAAACCTGTGCAGTTCAATATATATGTATGCAATATAAAGGTATACAGAAATTAACCAATCAAGGGGGAGGGGGAGCATGCTATAGGGGCTGTAACAGTTCAGGTATAAAATCAATAATTAAGGAATGAAACAGTACAACTACAATATCAACGAGAGTAGGAAATCAACAATTGCACGGCAGCATCCTTCGTGCTTTTACTCTCATTCTCACCCAAACAATCATATAAAGTGCACGACATCACCCTTCGTGCTTTACCTCACAAAATGATGGCACGGAATGATCCTTCGTGCATAAACACTCATATCATGGCACGGAATGTTCCTTCGTGCATTAGTAATCATATCATGGCACGGAATGTTCCTTTGTGCATTAGTAATCATATCATGGCACGGAATGTTCCTTCGTGCATTAGTATTCATATCACAATCGTGCACGGCATCACCCTTCGTGCTTTATCACTCGTCCTCACCCAAACAACAATCACAAATAATGGGGCGAGGGAATAGACAAACGANGCAGCCAAGAAGAATGAGGCAAACGAACCTTAACACATCATCCACATGATCATGGGCGGTGCCGACACCCCGCAAGAACCCATGATGAGGAAAACAAAAATATCTATCACAAAGGAGAAACGGACTCGAGGATACATCCCCGATGACGCCCTTACCTTCAGTGAAGAGGATACCGAGGGAATAGACAAACAAAATAGGAATCCCGGCAAGGGAACAATAACAACAATTTAAATATCCTGCCAAAAGAATAACCAATAACTCATTAGCTTTCTTTCAGTTCTTACTTCACATCTCACTTTATCACTTGAGCCAATGCTCCCAAGAATTTTATAATCTCAGATACCTTTTCAATTCGTATCACAACCAAGCCAAAACACCACGAAAATCAAATGATTATAATGTTTTTCACATGTTCTTTACAATATATAGAAATCCTCAATTAACATGGAATTCACAACAAAATCATGGTAATCACCCTTTAAGGACTCACGGTCATGCTAGACACCAATGTATAGATACTCGTCGCCATGCCTATACATCGTACTCGATCAATTAGCAAATAGCAAATAAGACTCAACTCCTATTCCCTCAAGCTAGGGTTAAACCAAACACTTACCTCAGCTTCCACATCTAAATCAATCCACAACGACCGCCTTCCCTCTCGAATTCGGCTCCAACTCAATCAAATCTATGAAATAACGACTTTACAACATTAATATAAGCTAAACAAATCAAACCCAATGCCTAAATATAGTTTTCTAAGCTTTCTTCCCAAAATTCCAAAAATCGACCCCGGGCCCGCTTGGTCAAAACCCGAGGTTCGAACCAATTTCATATCACCCATTCCCCCACGAGCCCGAATATACAATCCTTTTTTTCAAATCCGACCCCAAAACGAGGTCTAAATCAAAGAAAATTGAAAAGCCCTAATTCTACCCAATTCCCCCAATTTCCACCCTAATCTATGTGATTTAAGCTTAGAAATTCACTAATTAATGAAAGAAAATGAAGGAAATGAGTGGGGATTTACTAACCCAAGTGGTCTTGAAGAATGGGGGCTTCAATGGACTCCTAAAAGCTTGGGGAAGAAGAGAGCTCGTGAGAATTTAAGTTAATCCCGTATGCACTGTTTCTGAACTTTTAAAAAAAATCACTGGGCGAATTTGTTCTACGCGTTCGCGACATGGGGGTCGCGTTCGCGATGAATGGGGCAGAAAGGCATCGCGTTCGCGTGGGAGAGCTGCGAATGCGAAGAGTAAAAATACGGGGGTCCAAGGTTTGCTCTACGCGAATGCGTGAGGGGTGCGCGAATGCATTGAAGGAAAGGGGCTGGGGTCCTGGTTTGGCCTATGCGAACGCAGGGACTCTTCCGCGAACGCGAAGAAGGGGAAACCTAAAGGTACGCGAACGTGAGCTGAAGGCCGCGAACGCGAAGAAGGAAAACACTGTTCACCTGCTGCAATTTTCTGCAATTTTCTTAAGTTCAAAACCACCCCGAACACCTCCGAAAATACTCCCGAGCCCTCAGGGCTCCTAACCAAACACGTACACTAACTCAACAACATCCTACGAACTTAACCGTGCGACCAAGTCGCCAAGATAACATCAAACTCAATGAATTAAACCTCAAAATCATCACTTTTTCATCAAACTTCATAAACTTTCATTTTTAAAGATTTAGGTTCAAAACACGTCAAATGACGTCCGATTTCAACCAAATTTCACAAAAGGCGCTTAAACCACATATAAGACCTGTATCGGGCGCCGGAACCAAAATACGGGCCCAATACTAACACGTTATAATCAATTTTCGTTTCAAATTTCCATATTAATTTCAGAAAAACAATTTCACAGAAAAATTCATTTCTCGGGCTCAGTCCTCGGAATTCGACTCCGGGCATATGCCCGAGTCTCATATTTTTCTACGAACCCTCCGGGACCGTCCAATCACGGGTCCGGGTCCGTTTACCCAAAATATTGACCAAAGTCAACTTTAATCATATTAATACCAAAATTCATCATTTTTCACACAGAATTCATATTTAAGCTTTGGCTACGCGCCCGAACTGCGCACGCAAATCGAGGCGACTAAAAATGAGGTTTTCAAGGCCTCGGAAGCACGGAATGAATGAGAAAACAGGTGATGACCCTTTGGGTCGTCACATTCTCCACCTCTAAAATAACCGTTCGTCCTCGAACGGACAAAAGAAAGACGTACCCGAGTCGGGAAGAAGATGAGGATAACGGCTCCGCATATCAGACTCGGACTCCCAAGTCGATGCCTCAGGAGGCTGACCTCTCCACTGAACACGCACTGAAGGAAAACTCTTCGACCTCAACTGTCGAACCTGCCGATCTAGAATAGCCACCGGCTCCTCCTCATAAGACAGATCCTTGTCCAACTGGACAGTGCTGAAATCTAACACGTGGGCTGGATCACCGTGATACCTCCGAAGCATGGACACATGAAAAACTGGATGCACGGCTAACAAGCTAGGCGGCAAGGCAAGCCTATAAGCCACCTCTCCCACACGGTCGAGAATCTCAAATAGGCCAATGAACCTAGGGCTAAGCTTGCCCTTCTTTCCAAATCTCATCACGCCCTTCATAGGCGACACTCGGAGCAAGACTCGCTCACCAACCATGAAAGCCACATCTCGGACCTTGCGATCTACATAGCTCTTCTGCCTGGACTGAGCTGTCCGAAGCCTATCCTGAATGATCTTGACCTTGTCCAAGGCCTCCTGAATTAGATCTGCACCCAACAACCGAGCCTCTCCCAGCTCAAACCATCCCACTGGGGACCGACATCGCCTGCCATACAACGCCTCATATGGAGCCATCTGAATGCTGGACTGGTAGCTGTTGTTGTAGGCAAACTCTGCTAAGGGCAAGAATTGATCCCACGAACCTCCAAAGTCAATAACACAAGCTCGGAGCATGTCCTCCAATATCTGAATAGTCCGCTCGGACTGTCCGTCCGTCCGAGGATGAAATGCTGTGCTCAACTCAACCTGGGTGCCCAACTCTCGCTGAACTGCTCTCCAGAAGCGCGAGGTAAACTGCGTACCCCGGTCCGAAATGATAGATACCGGCGCCCCATGAAGGCGAACAATCTCTCGGATGTAGATCTCAGCTAACCTCTCGGATGAATAAGTGGTTGCAACAAGAACAAAATGCGCTGACTTGGTCAGCCTATCAACAATGACCCAAATCGCATCAAACTTCTTCCGGGTCAACGGGAGTCCAGTAACAAAATCCATAGTATTCCTCTCCCACTTCCACTCGGGAAGCTCAATCCTCTGAAACAGTCCACCAGGCCTCTGATGCTCGTACTTAACCTGCTGACAGTTCAAACAACGAGCCACATATACAACAATATCCTTCTTCATCCTACGCCACCAATAATGCTACCGCAAGTCCTGATACATCTTCGCGGCGCCCGGGTGAATAGAATACCGGGAACTATGGGCCTCCGCTAAGATCAACTCTCGAATCCCATCAACATTGGGCACACAAACTCGCCCCTGCAATCTCAGGACACCATCATCATCTAAGGTCACCTTCTTGGCACCTCCACGCTACACCGTGTCTCTTAGGACACACAAATGGGGATCATCAAACTGTCGATCACGGATACGCTCCAATAATGAAGAACAAGCAACCGTGCAAGCTAACACTCGTCTAGGCTCAGAGATATCCAACCTCACAAATCGATTGGCCAAAGCCTGAACATCCAAAGCAAGCGGCCTCTGGCTGGCCGGGATATAAGCAAGACTACCCATGCTGGCGGACTTCCTACTCAATGCATCGGCCACCATATTGGCCTTCCCCGGGTGGTACAAGATAGTAACATCATAATCTTTCAGCAACTCCAACCAACTCCTTTGCCTCAAATTCAACTCCTTTTGCTTGAAGAAGTACTGAAGACTCTTGTGATCAGTGTACACCTCACACGTCACACCATATAGATAATGTCTCCAAATCTTCAAAGCATGAACAATGGCTGCCAACTCTAGATCATGAACTGGATAATTCTTCTCGTGGATCTTCAACTGCCTCGAAGCATAGGCTATGACTCTGCCATCCTGCATCAGTACTGCACCAAGCCCAATACGGGAAGCATCACAATAGATTGTATAAGGCCCTGAACCTGTGGGGCAAAACGAATACCGGTGCCGTAGTCAGAGCTGTCTTGAGCTTCTGAAAGCTCGCCTCACACTCATCCGACCATCTGAACTGGGCACCCTTCTGGGTCAACCTGGTCATCGGGGCTGCGATAGATGAAAACCCCTCCACGAATCGACAATAATAGCCTGCTAACCCCAAGAAACTCCGAATCTCTGTAGCTGAAGCTGGTCGAGTCCAGTTTTTGACTGACTTAATCTTCTTCGGGTCCACCTGAATACCCTCTACTGATACAACGTGACCCAGAAATGCAACCGAACTCAACCAGAACTCACACTTGGAGAACTTGGCATATAACTGACTATCGCTCAGAGTCTGAAGAACTGTGAGGCTGCTGGTCAGAATAATGCGGCTGAGAACCACGACCACCTGAAGTACCATGAGAAACCTGAAGAGCTGACTGAAAGGGCCTCGGTGGATGGCCTCTACCATAACAATCTCTACCTCCAGACGAGGTACCACTGAACCTACCTGTATGACCGGGCCTCTTATCTGACCCATGACCACGTCCCTGTGCAAGAGCCATCTCAACTCTACGGGCCGCATTGGCCGCCTCTTGAAAAGAAATCTCACTCCCGGCCCCCATAGCCATCTGGAGACGGATCGGCTGAATCAAACCATCAATAAACCTCCGTACCCTCTCTCTCTCTCGGTGGGGAGTATAACAATAGCATGGAGAGCTAGATCAATGAACCGGGTCTCATACTGTGTGACTGTCATAGAGCCCTGCTGAAGGCGCTCAAACTGCCTGCAAAGAGCATCTCGCTGAGTAACAGGGAGAAACTTCTCCAAGAACAACTCTGCAAACTGGTCCCAAGTCAGAGATGGTGACCCTGCTGGTCTGGCTAAACTATAGTCCCTCCACCAAGTCTTGGCGGATCCAGATAGACGAAAGGTGGCGAAGTCGACCCCATTGGTCTCCACAATACCCATAGTCCGAAGAACCTCATGGTAGCTATATAAGAAATCCTGGGGGTCCTCTGAAGAAGCACCGCTGAATGTGGTGGTGAAGAGCTTGGTGAACCTATCCAGCCTCTACAAAGCATCTGCGGACATAGCCGCTCCATCGCCGGTCTGAGTCACAATACCCGACTGGACTGCCGCAGCTGGCTGAACCACTGGAACCTGAGCCTGGGGAGCTACCTGCTCCGGAGTACGGTAGCAGGAGTCTGAACTCCTCCTCCAGCCTGGGAAGTGGCTGGTGCTACTGGAAGCAAACCCGCCCAAGTGACGCTCTCCATAAGGCCTACCAATCTGACCAAAGCGTCCTGAAGAACTGGGGTGGCTATAAACCCCTCTGGGACCTAAGCTGGGCCCACCGGAGCTGCTGGAGCTGGAACCTCCTCGTCATAATCAATTTGAGGCTCCACCTCTGGGGCTGCTGCTCGGGGCTGAGCTTTGCCACTGCCTCGGCCTATGGCACGGCCTAGGCCTCGGCCTCTGCCCCTCATAGGAGCTGCTGCTGGGGGCTCGGGCTGCTGCGCGGTAGAAGAGGAAGCACGTGTTCTCGCCATCTGCGAAAGAACAGAGTAGAGAGACAATCAGTATTTGAGAAACAGAATCGCACGACAAGAAAGAACAAAAGTGAAACTTTCCTAACTCTATAGCCTCTGGGGGATAAATACAGACGTCTCCGTACCGATCTCTCAGACGCTACCGAGTTTGTCCGTGAGTTGTGAGACCTATGTAACATAGTGCTCTGATACCAACTTGTCATGACCCGGATTTCCCACCCTCGGGAGACGTGATGGCGCCTACTATTAGGAGCTAGGCAAGCCAATTATTTATTACCTCTTTTAGCAAACCTCGACATTATTAAAAACAACGAAACATTTAATAGAAAAGCGGAAGTCCTAAATATAAATAAACTGAAAGCAATGCGGAAGTTCAATACAACTCTACCCAAGAACTGGAGTCACAAACTCACGAACGTCTAGAGAATGCTAAATACAATGTCTGAAATAAAACATGGTTTTGTTTGTTCCGGTACAAAGGATAACAAACTAAAGTAGGATAGAAGAAACTCCGGGCCTGCGGACGTCAGCAAGGCTACCTTGGGTCTCTGGACTGAAGTCAGCTCTCAAATCTACTGTTGCTGTCCAAAAGCTGCTCCGGCACCGTGATCTGTGCAAAAAGATGCACAGAGTGTAGCATCAACACAACCGACCCCATGTGATGGTAAGTGCCTGGCCTAACCCCGACGAAGTAGTGACGAGGCTAGACCGGACTACCAAACAAACCTGTGTAGTTCAATATATATGTATGCAATATAAAGGTATACAGAAATTAACCAGTCAAGGGGGAGGGGGAGCATGCTGTAGGGGCTGTAACAGTTCAGGTATAAAATCAATAATTAAGGAATGAAACAGTACAACTACAATATCAACGAGAGTAGGATATCAACAGTTTCACGGCACCATCCTTCGTGCTTTTATTCTCATTCTCACCCAAACAATCATATAAAGTGCACGGCATCACCCTTCGTGCTTTACCTCACAAAATGATGGCACGGAATGATCCTTCGTGCATAAACACTCATATCATGGCACAGAATGTTCCTTTGTGCATCAGTAATCATATCATGGCACGGAATGTTCCTTCGTGCATTAGTAATCATATCATGGCACAGAATGTTCCTTTGTGCATCAGTAATCATATCATGGCACGGAATGTTCCTTCGTGCATTAGTAATCATATCATGGCACGGAATGTTCCTTCGTGCATTAGTATTCATATCACAATCGTGCACGACATCACCCTTCGTGCTTTATCACTCGTCCTCACCCAAACAACAATCACAAATAATGGGGCGAGGGAATAGACAAACAAAATAGGAATCCCGGCAAGGGAACAATAACAACAATTTAAATATCCCGACAAGGGAATAACGAATAACTCATTAGCTTTCTTTCATTTCTTACTTCACGTCTCACTTTATCACTTGAGCCAATGCTCCCAAGAATTTTATAATCTCAGATACCTTTTCAATTCGTATCACAACCAAGCCAAAACACCACGAAAATCAAATGATTATAATGTTTTTCACATGTTCTTTACAATATATAGAAATCCTCAATTAACATGGAATTCACAACAAAATCATGGTAATCACCCTTTAAGGACTCACGGTCATGCTAGACACCAATGTATAGATACTCGTCACCATGCCTATACATCGTACTCGATCAATTAGCAAATAGCAAACAAGACTCAACTCCTATTCCCTCAAGCTAGGGTTAAACCAAACACTTACCTCAGCTTCCACAGCTAAATCAATCCACAACGACCGCCTTCCCTCTCGAATTCGGCTCCAACTCAATCAAATCTATGAAATAACGACTTTACAACTTTAATATAAGCTAAACAAATCAAACCCAATGCCTAAATATAGTTTTCTAAGCTTTCTTCCCAAAATTCCAAAAATCGACCTCGGGCCCGCTAGGTCAAAACCCGAGGTTCTAACCAATTTCATATCACCCATTCCCCCACGAGCCCGAATATACAATTTGTTTTCAAATCCGACCCCAAAACAAGGTCTAAATCAAAGGAAATTGAAAAGCCCTAATTCTACCCAATTCCCCCAATTTCCACCCTAATCTATGTGATTTAAGCTTAGAAATTCACTAATTAATGAAAGAAAATGAAGGAAATGAGTGGGGATTTACTAACCCAAGTGGTCTTGAAGAATGGGGGCTTCAATGGACTTCTAAAAGCTTGGGGAAGAAGAGAGCTCGTGAGAATTTAAGTTATTCCCGTATGCACTGTTTCTGAACTTTAAAAAAAATCACTGGGCGAATTTGTTCTACGCGTTCGCGACATGGGGGTCGCGTTCGCGTTCGCGATGAATAGGGCAGAAAGGCATCGCGTTCGCGTGGGAGAGCTACGAACGCGAAGAGTAAAAATACGGGGGTCCAAGGTTTGCTCTACGCGAACGCGTGAGGAGTGCGCGAACGCGTTGAAGGAAATGGGCTGGGGTCCTGGGTTGGCCTATGCGAACGCGAAGAAGGGGAAACCTAAAGGTACGCGAACGCGAGCTGAAGGCCGCGAACGCGAAGAAGGAAAACACTGTTCACCTGCTGCAATTTTTCTGCAATTTTCTTAAGTTCAAAACCACCCCGAACACCTCCGAAAATACTCCCGAGCCCTCGGGGCTCCTAACCAAACACGTCACTAACTCAACAACATTCTACGAACTTAACCGTGCGATCAAATCGCCAAAATAACATCAAACTCAATGAATTAAACCTCAAAATCATCACTTTTTCATCAAACTTCATAAACTTTCATTTTTAAAGATTTAGGTCCGAAACACGTCAAATGACGTCCAATTTCAACCAAATTTTACAGAAAGCGCTTAAACCACATATAAGACCTGTACCGGGCGCCGAAACAAAATATGGGCACGATACCAACACATTATAATCAATTTTCGTTTCAAATTTTCATATTAATTTTAGAAAAACAATTTCACAGAAAAATTTATTTCTCGGGCTCTAGTCCTCGGAATTCGACTCCGGGCATATGCCCGAGTCTCATATTTTTCTACGGACCCTCCGGGACCGTCCAATCACGGGTCCGGGTCCGTTTACCCAAAATGTTGACCAAAGTCAACTTTAATCATATTAATACCAAAATTCATCATTTTTCACATTCATATTTAAGCTTTCTGGCTACGTGACCGGACTGCGCACGCAAATTGAGGCGACCAAAAATAAGGTTTTCAAGGCCTCGGAAGCACGGAATGAATGAGAAAACGGGTGATGACCCTTTGGGTCGTCACACTCTCTCTTAAATCTTGTTCTATTTATATATAGTCAAATTCACACATAAACAACATGTACAATATCTAAGTATTTTGACTGACAAAGTAGGGTTCTTTGAAGTGATTGTGCCAATTTATGGTTTGAATTGATTCTTAATAGTTAAACTTTGAGGAATTAGAATTAGCTGGGTTTTAATTTTGTGTTTCCATACTCCCTTTAGCATAATTTTGTGTTTCTTTTACCAAATACATTATACATGAATACACCTAATTACTCGTAGCAATAAACTTGCATACATGATGGCAAAGTAAAAATTATGAAACCTCTGATGACTTAGTGGATGAGGGCGACGACAAAGAGAAAATGAAGGGAGGGAGGGGCGAGAGATTCCTAGAAAATATTACTCCATTAAAGAAGTTTGTAAAAAAAGATTTTCATGTGTTTTTTGCCATGTCAGGCGTTTGAGACTCACTCACTTTATTGTTGGGAGAGGCTATCAATTATGTGCTCAATAGACACATTTTTAGCATAGATCAAGCTAACGTTTGACCATAGATTCTCAAATTTATTTTGAAAAAATTTGATTTGGGTGAAGTTTGATTTGAAGATGAAAATGTGTTTGGACACAAGTTTTCAAAATATATTTCACTTTTTTTCTGAAAACACATGAAACATGACTTATACCCACAAGTTCTAAAACCTATCACAAATACCCAATAGTACCTTTATCAATAACATTCATTATAT
This sequence comes from Nicotiana attenuata, assembly GCF_001879085.1. Lineage (NCBI taxonomy): Eukaryota > Viridiplantae > Streptophyta > Magnoliopsida > Solanales > Solanaceae > Nicotiana > Nicotiana attenuata. The sequence goes on from NW_017673388.1 coordinate 76,002, forward strand.
TATCGCAAACCATAGTTCTGAACATAAATAAATTTAGTATAAAATTATCATTTTTATAATGAACTACATAATACACTACCACTTGTGGGATTATACTGGGCCGTTGTTGTTGTTGTTGTTGTTGTATAATACACTATCAGATGACCGAGAAGACGAAGCAATATTGTTACAAAATAATAAATGGTGGGCTCTTTTATAAAATATATTCCCTCCGGTCCAAAATAAGTGATTTTTTGGCCTTTTTCTTGTGGTCCAAAATAAGTAATTTTTCCAGATTTCAAGAATGAATTAATTATTTTTTTTCTACATTGTCCTTGAAGTAAATGGTGTTGGAATATGTGTTAGGAGTGTTTATGTGAGACAGTAAAGGTTAATATGGTCAATTCCATTGCTAATTAATGCTAAAAGGTGGATTTCTTAATTTGTGTGAAAACATCCAAAAAATCACTTATTTTGGACCGGAGGGAGTATTAGTTTGGGGTAATTTTTAGAAAAATGTAATAGTGATATTTTGGGCCAAAACCAAACTCTTGAGCTAGTTTTGGAATTTGGATTTTGAGTTTTGGGAATTCGTTAAAATATAGATAAAATCTATGGTCAAACATGTATTTGCAAAAAAAAAACCCAAATATAAAAGGATTCCACGAAAATATTACTCCACTAGAGAAATTTCTAAAAAAAAGATTTTCATGGGTTTTTTGCCATGTCAGGCGTTTGACTCACTCACTTTATTGTTGGAAGAGGTTGTCAATTACACATTTCCAGCATAGATTAAATGCGTGTTTGGTAGGAAGGAAAATATTTTTCGTGAAAAATGAGTGGTTTTATCATTTATTTTTCCTTGTTTGGTTGGTGAGTGAAAAATATTTTCTATATTTGGTTAGAGAGTAGAATATTTTTTTTTTGTTGAAATGAAAAAAATACTTTTTTATATCATGAAAAATAAACTCATTTGTTGAAATGAAAAAATATATATATATATATCTATAACATGAAAAGAAAGTACTATTAATAATATTTTTATTTAGGGTGGGGTAGAGGGGTGGGGTGGGTAAGTGGTGTTGGGGTGTGAGGGTGGGTTGGTGGGGATGGGGAATAGGATGGGTAAGGTTGAGAAGGAGTTTTGGAAAATGTTTTCTTTTCTCTTAATAGGGAAAACATTTTCCTCCAATTGGAGGAAAATGAGTTCATTAGTAAAATGTTTTCCAAAATATTTAGGCCAACCAAACATGGCAAAACTGAAAATTATTTTTCGAAAAATATTTTTCTTCATACCAAATATACCGTAAGTGTTCAATAGGAACAAGGTTTGTTTAGTTCAGGTGTCTAAATGAAAAAAATGGCTAAGTTTAAGAGCCCGCTTGGACATACAAATTTTTTCCTTTTTTTTAATTTTTTTTTTAAAAACAATATTTGGTTATCAAACTCTTACCAATATTTCCAATTTCACTTGAAAATGCATTTTCAAATTTGAAAATCTAGTGAGAACCAGTTTTTCAATTGAAAATGGGAATTTGCTAGTTTTTGGTTACAAATTTATCCCATATTTTTAAAATTTATAAAATGACCCCATCAGTTAGTAAGCTACAACTACCCACAGAAACACAAAACGCACAGGTCTTCTTCTCACCAAAGTGTGCGGCTACCTTTTTGCCATCCCAATCCGGCAAGGGGTTGTTTATTTCAAGTAAGATAATCAAATTGGGATGGTTTTGATATTTTTTACAAGTTGCGGGATATAAGTCATGTTTCGTAATTAAAAAAAAAAAACATTCAAATATGTTGCAAAAAGTCTAACCAAACACAACTTCATATTCAATTCAAATTTTAGTAAAATTTCAATATTTAAAAAAAAAAAATTGAAATTCATATCCAAATGCCTAAGGTCTAAGGGTGTATTTGGCCTCGAAAGAATGATTGTTTTCTCGATTTTAAAATATTAGATTAGATATCCAGAACGAAAGATCCGACTCATCAAGCTGCCACGTGGTAAAATAACATAGGACACCTGGAAATGGACCCTACCCAAAGATATAAAAATAGGTCCACAACAACTTCCCCAATGACCCTATCTATTCCCCTTTCTCGTTTCTTCCAAATCTCATCTTATACTTCCTTTTTCTCTCTCCTCTTTTTTCATACCGCGAAATTGATTTTTTTTTTTTTTCAGTTGGTTAGTTGCCTTTTTGTCTTCCTGATTTGAATCCTTGATATTGCAAAAACCCTAGTTATAAATATTTCCTCGCTTTTTTAAAATCAAATTATGCGTTGAGTTTTCAGATCTGTATTTAAATAACTGTATTTTTTTTGGAATTGTTTTGTGTTTATCCGCAGATCTCTCGAAGTAGTTTATTTGGTTATTCAGATTTTGAATTTTGAGTTTTGAGTTTTGAGCTGTGGAGGTAGGTTAATTTCATCTAATAATCCAAATTGAAGGAGGTTTTCTTGAATTGGTTAGAAATTTCAAGGTTTTGCTTATAAGGACCTTTTAGTTTTCATTTTTGGCGGTTAAGTACCTTTATTTCTTGCAAAGTTTCCAACTCAGTGCTGTTCTTGGAGTTGTGACAAGTTCTTGTAAGTGTTGGATTGGATTGCTGTTGTAGTTAATTTGGTTTCCTGGTTTCTTATAATTTCGCGGTAATGAGTGATGGAATAATGGAAATTGAGAACCCCGTAAATGTTGATTCAAAGTGTGACAGACAATGGTTTGTAGATGCTAGTACTGAACAGGAGGAACCATGCGTCGAGAAGCAGAATTTTAAAACTTTAGATGCTGTAGAATTAGATTGTTGTGCCACGAATCATGCCATGAATTGTGCACCCGAAACTGTAGATGGTGTAGGAGTTGAATGTTGTGCCACGAATCATGCACCCGAAACTGTAGTTGGTATAGGAGTAGAAGGTTGTGCCACGAATCGTGCACCTGAAACTGAAGATGATGTAGAATTAGAAGGTTGTGCCATGTTTCGTGCGCCTGAAACTTTAAATACGGATGAATCAGAGTTAGGTGAAAAGCAGGGAAAAGAGTTGAATAATTGTGATGTCCAGCCCTATGTAAGGATTGATGTGAAGGAAGCTTCGAATGATGAGATGCTTTCTGAAGTTTCAAATCCAAATTTGTCTCCAAGAGAGAACACGTCAAGTTTCCAGACTATCAGTAGTCAAGGAGTTGATTTGTTGAGTAATAATCAAGGTGGTTCTGGAGAGATCACATCTTTTTCGTCAGGGAATTCAAGCGCGGATGAGAGTGTCAGTGAAGAAGAGCATAATCAAATTGATGTATCCGAGGCAGTCGCGAAGTCCTCTGTGGTACTTGAAATTCCAAAGGAATTTAGCACAACTGGTGTCAGGAAGATTACATTTAAGTTTAGCAAAAGAAAGGAGGATTATGGTAATGCATATGCTTCAGCTGCTCTGCCCGTGACTGATCGGGTTGATGATGGATTTGGTGAAGCACATGCATGGTATCCTTTGGCATCTGATGATATGACTCAACGTATTTCAAGCACAAATGGAGCATTTTATCGACATGGAGATCCTTTTTTATGTCCTCCAAACATGGAATTAAAAATGTCTAAGAAGGTCATTTCTGATGCTTACCCGACAAATGTCAAGAAGCTTCTATCGACGGGTATTTTGGAAGGAGCTAGGGTGAAGTACATTTCAACTTCTAGGAAGGTAATTTGTGGGTTTCTCTGTTTCTCGTAATTTAGTGGTCTTTACGTAAGCCTGAAGCATTCTGTAAATGATTGTCAGATGGAGCTTCCTGGAATCATAAAGGATTACGGATACTTGTGTGGTTGTTCATTCTGCAATTTGTCCAAAGTAAGTTTCCTGTCTAAAGTAAAAGCTATCTGTGTGCATGTTAATGATCATACTGAACAGATTGATGTCTCAGCAGGTTCTCAGTGCTTACGAATTTGAAGTGCATGCTGGGGGCAAGACTAGACACCCAAACAATCATATTTATTTGGAGAATGGAAAACCTGTTTACAGGATAATTCAAGAGTTGAAGACTGCACCATTTACCCGACTAGAAGAAGTTGTAAGAGATGTGGCTGGTTCTTCTATTAATGAGCAATATTTTGAGGCTTGGAAAGGTGGTTTAATGTTGATGTCTCAGTTGATTTATTTTTGTTTTTCTGAGACAGTCTCATATTTGACATGCCAGGAATAAGTATTTAAAAGGACATTCTCATGCTTTCCATGCTCCAATTTATGCTGTCGTTTGTTGTGGATGGTAACAGGAAGAAGGGTTGGGGCAATAAAATCACCATATTACTGCTTATTCATCATAGACCTCCATTCTAGAGGATGTTCATTTCAATAAACAATCGAGCTTAGACTGTAGAAAATAAATAACTTGGCCAGTTTAAGTATTTACACAAGACAATTTCTTCCTCCGCAACTAGAATCAGTGGCACGCTTGATTTACTCGTTATTTTCGAAATTATTTTTTATTTATCCACTATAAGCATAGATCGCTAAATTTTAAAGTAAGATGTTGATTTTAAGCACTTTCTCTGGCAAAGTTAAAAGAAAAAGGAGAGTAGAGAGTAGTGTACAGAGCAATGCAGTTTACAAGTTTAACACAAGGGTTTTTAAGTTCCCTGTGGGAACATAAGGGCAAATTTGTGTTGAGATATTGAGGAGATTTCAATCGTAGATGTTTTGATGGCATTTCAACGTCCAACGGACACTTGAAGTCTAAATGTCTAATTAATCTTTTTAGTTGGAGTAATCTCTCCCCTGTAATTGATATCGTCCCCCTCTTAGACTTCATTATCTCTCTCTCAATGGTTTAGTAACCACTGATTTTTGTCCTTGGTTAACTTAAGGCTCTAGAATAGTTTTTTTTTGTCCTAACGAGTTAACCAAGCTCTCTACTGTAATCTCTTGCATCTTCTTGATGCCTTTAATACAATACATTACTTCATAAAGAAAAAGATATTGAGGAGATTTCAAGGTAGTTAATCTAGGGTATTGGGGCTTTGTTAGTACAAATACAACAACAACAACGGCGACGACCCAGTAAAATCCCACAAAGTGGGGTCTGGGGAGGGTAGTGTGTACGCAGACCTTACCCCTACCCCGATAGGGCAGAGAGGTTGTTTCCGATAGACCAAATATGGATAATAATATCCTTGATTATGATATAAATACTGTCCGAATCAGTGGATGCAGATGGGGCAAATAATAGTGCAAGTAGGAGGAACAAACATAGAGTATCGATTCTTGTCAGTTGTATGATGATTCATAATATCCTCTTCTATTTTTGCAGCAAAACTCCTGCAGTACTATGAGGTGGCTAGTGCTGACCAATATTCTTATGGAAAGGCTTCAGGAATGTATCACTCTAAGCTAAGGTACATTTAAAGTATTTCACGTACTTTATCTGAAGTATTTTGATCTTGTCTTTGCTCCTCCACCCTGATCTACTTTCTTATCACTCTTCTTTGGTTTAAGTTTGGGTTGGGGTGAACAAGGGAAAGGAGACAAAAGTCTAGCTTATCTAGCTTATCCTGTTGAATAGGTATCCAGTATGTGCTGTATTTATCACTGTTTTTTCTTTTCTTGAACAGCTGTAATGTGATCTAAAACATGGAAAGTCTTGCAGTTTTGTAGTGTTCCTTATTTACCAGTTGACTTGATTTAGCTGTGTCCACTGCTCCTCTATGTTTTTTTCCTTTTCCAATCATATGAACGATGTGACCTCGACACTTGTTAACTTCAAGGAAATGAGTTGTTGATTCATGACCAGGCATTTTAGCAACTGAATGGCATGTTTTGTCCATAGCTGGATGTTGATGGAATGTGCAATTGAAGGTTCCTTGTAATATGATTCTGGGATGATGTGGTCTTGGTGTTACTGTAACACAGGTTTTATTAGAATTTAGCTTGAAGGGTGATTTTGCTTGAGTGTAAGTGCTGTATGCTGTTGATGAAATAAGTTGTATACAGTCTAGATACTTTGGACTGCTCATTTATTAGCTATTAGTACGTCGAATGCTGAATAGGTTTTGGAATAACACCACATAAATATTACCACAAATTTTTAAGAGCTAAAAATGGTTGAATGTTGGAAACTTGTAAATGTCAAATTCTGCTTCTTCAAGACTCCATCTACAGGATTTGAACCTTACGAGTTCCCATCATTTGGGCAAAAGTGATATTTTCAGCAAGTAAGAAAGTTTTTTAATTTGGCTGGTCAATTTTTAAAAGAAAAACAAAAACAAAAAAGTGCCTCCAGGTGTTGTTTTGTGAAAAAAGACAAAAGTGAACTTAAAAAGTGTACAATGGGATTCGAACCCTCGCCAGTTATTCAGGAACATAGCTCAAGCTGGTTCTTCCTTTTTCCGCTTAACCAACAACTGATTTTACTTCTGGGTTCCAAGCTAAAAAGTATCAAAAGTTTAATAGATTTCTCAATACAAATACAGGGTTCAGGTAAAAGTTACTGGGTTGCCGGGAACCCATACCCAATACTATGGATCCGCCTTTGGTTTCAAAAGTCCTTTGCTGGGGAAACCACAAAGATCTAGCTTTCCATCAGTCGTGCATGTTGGGATTTGTATACCCATTGTTAATGGAACATCAAATCAACCCAACCGATTCAAGTGTGCATCTTGGATCATGTAGGCTTCCTGTAGATGCATTATAGAGTACCAAATTCACTTTAATAATCTCATTTTACAAGTAATATTATTTCATCTTAGTGGGTCAATTTTTGTGTTAATCTAAAGCCTTAAAATAATCTCATGAATAGTGAACATATCAATCAGTGTGTGGTCCGCCAATTGCTGCTGATTTGGAATGAGCTATGCCTATATTATGGTTGGCACAATGTAAATATTGACTTTGGCGTCTATTGTGCAATAGCTCATGGCATCTTGATATCCCAAAAACTTAAAAGTTGAATACATCAAGAAAACTTACTAAACTAGGCCACTTTAAGCAACATTGTTCTTTCCCTTTGTAATATGACCCAATTTGCTGCTCTTCTGAAGCGCCTTTTCTTTTTCCTCATTTACTGGTGGAGATTGGTAGAAGAGTTTAGAATTGCTTAATTTAGATCCAGCCCTCCAACATGGACCTGTAAGCTTGGTCCCATTTGGAGTTTATCTACTTGTAGTCTGAGGGTTTTGTGTAATAATGATATTGTGTGGTTTTGGGTGTTGGATTGGCTGAAACTTTTCATACTCATTTTTTTGTAACTCTGCACTATACTATGGATTTGCTGAAACTTTTCATACTCATTTTCTTTGTAACTCTGCACTATACTATGGTGGACTTGTGAATGCAGTTCGGTGATGGAAGATGGCCTTATTCCTGCTTCCTACTCCTATATTGACAACTTCCCTTCAAATCCATTTAGCTATATGGAGACAGCAGAGGCATGGAAGCATGTGGTTAAAAAGTTTGTCATTACTTTATTTACTTTATCTATTTCGTGCAACTGGTCATTCTTCAAGTAAATGCATATTCCTATGCTGTTGCTAATTGTGCAGTTATTTTTCCAGGCCAAGGTGCAATTTTTCCAGCTCAACAGTAGAGCCAAAAAGACTTGCTGAAGGTTGCACAAGAAAAAGGTATGCTTTCTCTCATTAATCTTTTAAAGGATTTCTTCTTTTCGGCTCAGCATTTATCATCAATCTTTTTAATATACATAGGGATAATGACTTGCACCGATCATTATTCATGCCAAATGGACTTCCAGATGGAACTGATTTGGCATATTATTCGAAGGGGAAGGTCAGATTCATTTCTATCTCAACTCTTAATATTGTCATTTATTGTGCATTGGTTTCTGTAATTTTTATTATGTGTTCGGGGCCTTCCGTTTGGCAGCAGTTGCCATAATTGTGATTTATGTCTGAGCATTTAAAATCTTTCTGCAGAAAGTTCTGGGGGGCTACAAGCTGGGAAATGGCATAGTCTGCAGCTGCTGTGATACTGAGGTAAATTTTGTAACACACACACCTCACACTTGTAATAATATAAAGCCCAAACATATACATATAAAATATATGTATATATATGTATATAAAATTCAGAAGTGCTGCTTACTACTACGCATGTTTTCTCTTTCTAAACAGATAAGTCCGTCCCAGTTTGAGGCTCATGCTGGATGTGCAGCTAAACGTCAGCCGTAAGTACTTCTCAAAGATTATTATTTGCATAATATGAAAAAAGGGATACTGATATGAATATTTCTATCCATTACCAGTTACCGTCACATCTACACTTCCAATGGACTTACCCTACACGATATAGCATTAATGCTGGCAAATGGTCAAAGTATTGCCACCAATAACAGTGATGATATGTGTACAATATGCGGCGATGGGGGAGAACTGATTTGCTGTGATGGGTGTCCTCGGGCTTTCCATGCAGGTGCTTTCTTTTGGCTCAAATGTTTGACAAAGTTTTTATTCTTGTCTTTCTGCAGTGTACTGGTTGGTAAACTGATAGATCTGTACATGGTTTGCTCTGTATAGTATCTTAAAATCACAATTTAGTGCTCCTTCTACTTATTTGAATATAAATGAAGTCCATGTTACAAGAAATTTGCTAAGCTAGACTGCATGATTTTTTGTTGTCTCGTGTCTGAAGGGGAGCTTTTTCAATTTCTCTGCCCAATAACCTCACTTGTGCTTATAAGTTTTGCTCATACAAAGCCTATATGTTTGCAGCTTGTTTAGGTGTACAGTGTACCCCAACCAGTGGTTGGCTCTGTTCATATTGTAGAGACAATTTTGTCCCTGGTAGGAAAACTGCAGGAGATGCAGGACCAATTATGATACGGTTGACAAGAGTGGTTAAAGCTTCGGAGTATGAAGGTGGTGGGTGCGTTGTTTGCAGGTTTGTCACAGTTGCTGTCCTTCAGAAAGCATTTAAAAATTAT
>NW_017673388.1:84916-104494 GCF_001879085.1 Nicotiana attenuata
ACATCATATTCTGAAAATAGTCTGCTTCCTGGGCTTGAAGGAAAACAGTGACCATCTCTACCTCATCCATCGGAGGCTTCACTCTTGACGCCTGTTCGCGCCACTTAATTGCATATTCACGGAAACTTTCTGAACGCTTTTTCTTTAGATTCGCCAAGGAATTCCTGTCTGGCGGGATGTCTATGTTGTACTGAAATTGTCGAACAAAATCTCGGGCCACATCATCCCAAATATGCCAACGCGAGACATCTTGGTCCATATACCATTCTGAAGCGATGCCAATCAAGCTTTCTCTAAAATATGCCATCAACAACTCTTCTTTGCCACCGGCTCCCCGTAACTGATTGCAATACTTCTTCAGGTGAGCAATGGGGTCACCGTGTCTGTCATACTTCTCAAATTTTGGTGTTTTGAATCCTGACGGCAAGTGTACATGCGGGAACATACATCATGGTTTGCTCTGTATAGTATCTTAAAATCACAATTTAGTGCTCCTTCTACTTATTTGAATATAAATGAAGTCCATGTTACAAGAAATTTGCTAAGCTAGACTGCATGATTTTTTGTTGTCTCGTGTCTGAAGGGGAGCTTTTTCAATTTCTCTGCCCAATAACCTCACTTGTGCTTATAAGTTTTGCTCATACAAAGCCTATATGTTTGCAGCTTGTTTAGGTGTACAGTGTACCCCAACCAGTGGTTGGCTCTGTTCATATTGTAGAGACAATTTTGTCCCTGGTAGGAAAACTGCAGGAGATGCAGGACCAATTATGATACGGTTGACAAGAGTGGTTAAAGCTTCGGAGTATGAAGGTGGTGGGTGCGTTGTTTGCAGGTTTGTCACAGTTGCTGTCCTTCAGAAAGCATTTAAAAATTATGTAGCCCTAGTTTCCATTTATGTAATTTTTTAAAGTTAAGTACCAAGTATTAAATCTCTTTTAATGAATAAATTAGTTTACCTTGTTTGAAATATCTTCTCGCTGAGAAATTTTTAATATATTTAGGTCTTCACACACGTCGGTAGTACATATTTTAATGCACTACTAGTCCAGTGCGATAAAGCTGGTTAAACCACAATGGGGTTGGCTCATCTTTTCTCTTTCTTCTACAGCAAGAACTAACAATATTCTTCTCAAGATGTGGTTCATTCCCCTGAATATCTGCATGTGTAGGTCTCATTGCAGTCTGCATTTAGGTGTTCCGTAGCACTTCAAGAATGAACTTAATATAATGACTATTCGTCATTAGATTTTATGCACCTTGTAAAAATGGTCATATGTGGCAATACTGTCATTGAATGTTAGCATATATCAGATTTGGTACTTGCAGATGGAGTAACCGCTTCTATGATTCATTATTATGAGTAGCTTGAAATAGTTTGGATAGTGTTGAAGAAATTGAAGGTGTTATCTTGCTGTGAGATATGCGCTTAAACTATGGGTTTTATTTTATTTCCTGTCCACTTCCACTATGTAATTCATGCTGGCCATTATGAAATTTGATCTGTTGACTTGGTTGTCACATATTTTCGGGTTTGCTTGTGCTCAAAAACTTGAAATGGGTGCAAACAAGTGGAGGTAAGTATATACCCTTGAACTCATTTTTTCCACCATATACTTTTAGGACCCCAGACTTTAGCGTTGCCAAATTTGATGATCGGACAGTTATGCTCTGTGACCAGGTATGCCTTATTTGCCATATACGGATGTTTTACCGCTGTCTTTAACCTTGCCCTTCCTATCCCGTTTCTTATGGTTCCATCTCCCCCAGTATCCAATTTCTCTTTTTTTTTTTGTGTGTGCATATGCAGTGTGAGAAAGAATACCATGTTGGGTGTCTGCGGGAAAGTGGGTTGTGTGATCTGAAAGTGAGTAGTTTCTTTCTTGTGTTGGCTAACTGTGATTATGTTGTCCATTACTCTTAAGTGCTTTTGAAAATTGTTGTCAGGAACTCCCAAAAGATAAATGGTTTTGTTGCAATGACTGCAATAAAGTTTATGTGGTACTTCAGAATTGTGTTCTGAAGGGAGCTGAGGTCATTCCAGCACCTGCAGCAACTGCAGTAACTAAGAAGCATGTCCAGAAATGTTTAATGGATACAGCTACAAATGACATTCAGTGGCGAATCTTAAGTGGGAAGAGTCGCTACCCGGAGCATCTACCTCTTCTTTCCAGAGCAGCAACAATCTTTAGGGTAAGTTTTTTATTGTTAGGATTAAGCACCAGTTGGAATCATTTTTTGACATCTCAGAGCGTAAAATAAATGTCTGAATTTATGGAGATTGCACATTACTGTGTTACAATTGGACATATATGTTTTAAGATTCATGGTAAAGCTACTTAATTTTGCATGGCGCGGAAGCTATGCGTGTGAAAGTTGAGTTCTGTTTTGCCACCTGAGTCATTCAAATTGCAATAATGTTGTGACATTTCTATCCCATTTGTCGGACTCCAAAATATAGAACTGTGAGGCTAGTATTTTCTCTAGAATTATCTATCAATCTGCAGAAGTTCTCTTCCATGGGTCAGTCCTCTGTTATCATTGATAACTGAACTGTACTTTAGACTTAGTCTTGTGAATCACCATGTTTCTTGAGCTCAAGAAACCTTGACAAAATGGCCATTCTGATCAGCAACAACATAGTTAGAAACAGGCAGATCCTTTTAATTACTGCATTATTGATAATTGATTTTACTTATCAATTCCTCTTCTAAAAAAACAATTGAATCTTAATGGAGTAGGAACAGCAGCTTGACATGAACGGGTGTAATGAGAAGAATTTCCATATGCACTTGTCCCACTTATTCTTTAGTTGAATATTTAAAACTTATCCTTGTATTCTGTGTCAAACTTTTCCTAGTTCAAGTTCCTTGCCTTATTTTGATTGTCATCTTTGTCTTTTTTTGCAGGAGTGCTTTGATCCTATTGTTGCCAAATCTGGACGAGATCTTATACCAGTTATGGTTTATGGGTGAGTATTCCTTTGCTTGCAATCCTAGTGTTACAGACAAGTTACTTTATCAAAAGTATAACACAGGTTATTCTTAGAGACTCGGTGTTTATTGTTTTCTTGTCTTTGAACTGTATTGAAGGGGAGCCTTGGAGCAACAATAGAGTTGAATGCGGGATGCTTTGTGCACCGGGCTGCCCTTCTAGGAACTGTATTTGAAAATTTGAGAGACGATCCTTCTCGTGTTTGATCTTTCAGTAGCCTCCTTTAGGATAACACTCTTGAACTTTTCTTAAGTCACTGGGTATTTGGTTTTAGTATTCTCATTTGCATCCTAGATTCTTTGGTTCTGTATAATCATCTTGTCTTAGGCATTTATCATTATAGTATAGATGCTTTACCGTAAGAAGAGCTTACTGCACAATATTTTGCAGTATTTCCATTTCAAATTTTTTTTTGCAGTATTTGCATGTGATTAGTTAAAAATATTCTAGACTTGCCGAGATTGGTTTCTACTGTCTATAACAACCCCCCAAGGACTGAAACGACTAATTGGTTCCAGTATAATAGAAATATTTGTACGTGAAGTATGTGGGCAAAGTTCCTTAGCAGATTGCTATTTCAGCATATTAGCAACTTAAATGTACAATTCTTTTGGCAGAATAATTTGTGGTCCATGAGTAATGAAGATTGTTAAGTTCCAACTTAGTTTAATCTAGTAGTCTGAAGCTTACGTCAAAGAAGTTGCAATCGGTATTCGTCAAATTATTTCCTTGGATCTTTTGGCCTTCTTTTGTGCTTTTACCTTTTGCTGCTAGAACTCGAAAACTTGCTGTATTTTGAATTGCAGACATTTTGGCTTTTCTAATTTCTATATTTCTGTCTCATGTAGGCGAAACATCTCGGGTCAAGAATTTGGGGGAATGTATTGCATCGTTTTGACTGTAAAGTAAGTAACTGATTTTCAAGTTATTTTTCTGGTTTCATGATAAACTAATACATGCCTGCTCAAGTGCATTTATAGTTGGTTCGGGAGTTTTATACATACACACAGAGTATTCTGCTTTGCTGATCATGTGTCTAAATGGCCACAGGTCAGTAGTTGTATCAGCTGGTCTTCTCAGGATTTTCGGGCAAGAGGTTGCTGAACTACCTTTGGTGGCTACAAGTAGAGAAAACCAAGGGAAAGTAAGCTTTGTTTGACTTTACTCCTTTGCTCAATTTGTGGTTTCACGCTTATTGATTCTGAAATTCTTGTGGAACACAAGCTGATGATTCTCGTTTTTCTTCTTTTGTAGGGTTATTTCCAGGCGTTATTTGCATGTATTGAAATGCTATTATCTTCCATGCATGTTAAAAACCTGGTTCTGCCTGCTGCTGAGGAGGCGGAATCCATCTGGACAAATAAACTGGGGTTCAAAAAGATGACTGATGAACGAGTGAGTGGATCTTAACATTCTTATTGACAATCATTTGTTTTTGCTTCTTTTTATCTGATACTTCCTTTGTGTAATGGGATGATAGCAATTAATAGTTAGGGGAATAGATTTGATAATGGAAAAAAAAAGAGAGAATAGATTCAAGCTGTAAAATGTTCAAGGCCACTGGAAACTAGTGAAGATTTAAAGTCAAGTTATACACACATGCCAATATCTCATCGGCAATTTAAGAACAAGAGCAGTTGCAAGCTGTTGAATGTTCTATAATTGCAAGCCGTTGAATGTTTTATAGTTAGGATGTTTAGGCTGCGTTAAAGTATTAAGGTAGAAATATTTGGTGTGGGAATACGAGTATTCGTGGGAATACTAACATGCATAGCTTTAAAAGTCTTGTCTTCCATCTTTCTTCCTGTTGACCTCTTTATGAGTTGAATTTTCTTTTCAATAGAATTGCAAAACCTTACTGATCAAACCATGGTCAGGACTCTGATTGGTTAGTGGAAGGCATTAGTTAGAGTATTTTCAAGTCCTATATTTTGTTGCTCCCTTTGCCTGTCATGGACAGGGGGATGAAAGTCGAGTTTGGGTACTTGCCGTTGCTATTTATCAAGAATGTTCTTGTGTCTATCGAAATAATGTGTGATGTAGTCCCCTAGCTCTACTACCCTTTCTATTTTTTCCATTTAGTTAAAAAGAATACTGAGTACTTAGTTCTATATTGATATCCTTTTAAACTGTTTTTACAGTATCTGAAGTATTCAAGAGACTTCCAGTTGACGGTATTCAAGGGGACGTCAATGTTGGAGAAGGAGGTGCAGCAGACAGCTTATGAATTGTAATTCATCTTTGTGGAGAATGTGCAACAAGGAGCTAGATTGCTACATATCTTGCACGCGCTCTCATTTAGGAAGGGAGACCACTGCTCTACTCAACGATCTGAAATGGAAGTGAAAATAGAGAAAGAGGTGCTTCTCATTGCAGATCGATCTTTTCTTTAATATCTAGAACATGCAAAATGCACCTATGCTGATGAGTTTTGAGTTTCAAGGCGATTAAATAGTAGATGATGCAAGTTGTTTGGAGGCACATCAAGTTGCTGGCGGACCTTGTAGGGATCATTCTTAGATGCAAGGACAAGTGCATTTCGTATTCGTTGTTTACCACTATGTTTTCATAAGGCAGTCATTGCTTTTATAGATTAGTTTTCAGCTGATGTATAAAGAGCAGCTAAGGAACTGCTCGTTGAAAGTCCTCGAGGCATGCTTACCTTTTATCATGTGTGCGTGGGGCAAACGTTGTTTTTACCCCTTTCTTTTTTGCAGTGGTAGTTTCCCTTTGTACATTTCCAGTGCATACAGAGAAAATTTTGCTAGAAAGTGGCTAACTCAAATGTAGGATATATATTATATCTTATACGGGACCCTATGTTTTTCCTTGATGTGATGCAATGTTTGAATATATGTAGTGATTTGGTTACGAAATTATCTGCTCTCTCCCCCTCCATACAACGTAAAAAAAGAGAGGAAGTTGGCGTTTTCTTTACCATTTTTTGCTAGTTAGGGGAGCCAGGAAACTTTTGTCGCATCCTTGGTGTGTCTTGATGCTTAATTCTAAAATCCGCTTATTTTGAAAAGTGTTTTTTCTTAAAAATATTTTTGAAACAGTTTGTGTTTAACTAATTAATTTGAAAAATACTTCTTAGCAGCAATTAGTGTTTGACCAAGTTTATAAAAAGTGCTTTAAGTGTATTTTATTTTAAAAGTGCTTTTCAAAAAAATATTTTTGGGGAGAAGTTATTTTTTTTTGATTTTCGAGAATTGCTTTCGCTTCTACCCAAAAATACCTTTTTCCTTCTTAAAGTTTGGCCAAACACTTAAAATTTGAAACAAATGCACTTTTTTGGTGTAGAAACTTGGCCGAACATGCTATTACTCCATTTCTTCTAGAGCTAACATCTTTTCCCATGAAAAATGTTTCATAAATATTTTCAAAAAAAACTATATTAGTAATAATATTATCAAATTGGAGAGTTTTTGATGAAATTTTTGCATACTAAAAATTAATGTACTTTCTAAGTGCTTGATAGAGGGACTTACTAAAAACTAAAATAGCGGTTGGGACAATGTATTTGCTCAAAGACTGGGGAAATTATTATCCCGAAGAATGTTTACTGGTAATCAAAATATTAAAAAATAACTTTACATGCAAAATATTTTTCTAAAAGAGAACTTTCGACATATATATTATAAGCTAGTATATATATCCCCATAAGTTTAACTTGATTATTTTGATCCCGTGTATTATTGATCTTCTGAATTTTTTTGCAACATATGTTAAGTAGGTTAAAAATTTTTAGTCAGGATTGACGCAGAGTTATTGTTAGCTTGAAATTGTGAGCACGTGATTTTTGCCCTACATGAATTATTCCTAGAAATTCTAACAAAATGATTTCTTTCATTATGTTACAATTTTGTGGATTTTTGGTGGCATTTTAGGTTAATTGACTGCATTTTATTTGTGCATTTTAATTAGTAAAAAACACAAAAAATACTTGGCATTTGCATTTAGGATTTAATTTCACATTTTAGGATTATTTAGTAGTAAAGTTACTTTAAAAATTAAAGAAAATAGCAAAAAATGGTTCTTTTCCCACACCCCACCCAAAAAATGGTTTTGGGCCATTTAATTAAATTCTGCCCAGCCCAAACACACCCCAGGCCAGCCCAACCCACGTCCCAACCCGGTCCAGTCCCACACCCCACCCAAAACGACGTCGTTCCCTTTCTCTTTAATCTGGTCCGTCGATGTATCTCAATCCAATGGCCACGAACTGAGGAGTTATATGTATATAACTGTCCGAACCCATGCCCCCCCCCCTCTCAGACCCCCCCTATTCGTCTCTAACATCAAACCCTAAAAGACCAGCCGCCTTTATACCCTCCACCAACACCGCCGCCGGCAAAGACGCAACCTTCTCCGATGGCTCCCAAAATCACACCCCTATACCGCCTCAATGACCTCGTCACAAATCCCTCACTATCTCCCTTCGAATCCCACCAGAGTCTTTCGAATAATCAAAAACGTCATCGTTATCTCCGCCGCCCACGGCGGCGCCGCTACCAAATGACCCCAAAGATACACCCTATACTCTCCTGGTTCCCCTCTTCTTGAATCCCTCATTGGTTTCCTTCAAACATCACCGGAACTGCTCGAATTTCGAATCATAAAGAAGGCAGAACCCTAGGAGTTCATTTTTGCTCGATTTTTCCTGATTTTTCTACTCTAGTATTTGATTCGAATCACGAAATAACATTTTCGTTTGTTCTTTGAGAAGAACAAACTATTAACATTATTCCGGGGCTCGAATCAATTTTTCAGTCTTCTTCCCGGTTTTGCATAGGTAAGTTTCTTCTCTTTCTTTGTTATTTGAATTCAACTAATTTCTTGTTGTTTAAAATAGATACTGATTAATTCATGTTTTAGCCTGATTAGCAGTGGCTATTGTTCTAGGTCTTGTTTAGTTTTAGGGTTCCAATTACATTGGTTATCTGTTTGATTGAAATTCCATAGTTGTTATTACATTGCTGATTTGATCTTGTTCATCTTCTTAGACTAACTGGTTCATTTTGTTATTTGATTTAGTTCAGTGTAGTTTCGTGTCTGAATTATTGAATCGCTCAGTGATAAAATTAGTTTAAGATTAACAGTTTAGTTAGAATTAATTTTTATGTTGTGATTGGATTACAATCCACTTTTAGGCTCTTCTTATTGAAATTGGTTGATTATGGCTGAATAGGCTAATTTTTGGGTTAATTAATATGAGGTTGGTGATTTCAGGGGAGTTCAGGGGTAGTTTAGGCACTCAGAGTTGCACAAGAATGTGGTGGTTAAAACTAGAATCTTCTAGGACCTTCCAAAGTAGGGCTTTAGTGTAAATTTCAGTAATTTTAGTGGGATAACTTGAGTAACAAGTCAGAAAATAGAGGGTTAAGTAGAAATAAGTGAGGGACTAATATGTAAAACTAAAAATCTGAAGCTGCACCTCATTGTGCCTATAAAATGGCATTTCTTTGCCTTCATTTAGGAGAGGGGAGCCTCACAAAAATTTCCCTCCGATTCCTCACAAGTTTCAGATCTGAAATTTGAAATCCAACTCCCTTAGATCTTAGTCTTCTCAAATTTCCAGAAAAACAACAGAAAATCAAAAAAAATTACTGTTTCATTAATTTCTCCTTAGCTCACTTTCAGATTCCAGTCCTTAATCCAATTTTCTAGCTCATTAAGGATCAGAAGTAACTTGAACTCATCTGATTTTGCTCGACATTGATATTTACAAGTTGTTCGAGTCAGATGTGCATGAGATTTGCTTAGTTCGAGTTGATTGTTGGTTATTTACTGGTTGTATTAGTGCTGGGTTCATTTCTGGCTATTTGGTGCTATTTTGGGTTGATCTGTGGATTCTGCTTGGTTTTCCAACTTATCCTGAACTGCTGAATACTTTCTGGGCTATTATACTCATTTATTGATTGCTGCTGGGTTTTAAACTCGTTCCTGAACTACTGCTGGGAATTGTTACTGCTGCTGACTTCTTCCTTTTCTGTTTGATTCATTCTTCAGGTACACATCTCAGAATCACCCTGATGTAACTGTGGAGATAGAAAAGAAATGAGCATGTTCACGTTTTCTGCGTCACACTACGTGTTCATTTGAACTGTGTATATTAACAATTAGAAATATGTTAGTTAGTGTGTATGTGTCTGATATAATTCAGGTTTGGTATGCACTTAATTGGACTGATTTGGACAGTTAAATTTGTGGTTACTTAGCTGTAGTCTTAGCACAGCTAGTACTTGCTTTGGTTTAGCATTTTTCTATTTAAAATTAAAAATCAGAAGTAGTTTAAACCTGCAATTAAGTTGAAATCAATGTGATGGCCACATCGAGTTCAATTTTAAGCTGAACGTGCGTCTTGAACAACTTCGTAATGCAGTAGTTGATATAAGCATATTAGTTATTAATGTCGAGGCATGCGTTTCCTTGAGTTCATTGTTTCAATGTGCATTGACAATTCTAAGTCAGTAGTTAATATTAGTAGTTCACTTGAATTAAGTATGCAATATCAATTTGACTGATTTGAATAGCTAAGAAGTCACTGGTAGGTAAATAAATAAGGTAATAAGGTTGTGATATTAAATCCAACGCTGATATGAAATCTGGGCTGTTTTGAGCTTGCAAATTGTTAGGCCCATTTGTTAATTTTTGGGGCTGAAATCAAATCGTGTGAGACCCCACGAATCTGTTGGGTTATGTATTCTTCCTGGGCTAAGCTTGAGGCATAAAGGAAACTGATGAAGTTCTTATAAAAGTCATGGACATTTGAACAATAATAATTAATTAGGGCTTCTTCTTTTATTATTAGAGACAAATAAAAATAGAAAATTATAGATTGCTTTAGGTTTGCCTTTAAATGATAAACGAGGTGAGCCCCGCCAAATAAAATGCATAAATCGCAGGGCCCTCAATAAATGTTATATAAAATACTTAGAATTCGGGCGGACCGTTTAGCGAATTTCACGGTCTTCCTCAAAGATAATAAACGCGTAGTTGCTTTAGGCGCGTATTTTAATAATATTACTTTCCTAAATGTGGGTGCACATTTATGTGACCCAAATCCAAATCTCAACGAAGTTGAAATGTGTTGGCAATTACGGGTGCACTGGTGCGACGTGGTTCGAGACGCATTTTCACGACGTTGCAATTCTTATGAAAAATAACAATAAAAACGGTTTACTACTAAAAGGCATATAGGTTAGAATGTGTTTTAAAATCAGATAAAAGCAAATACAACAGTTGAGCGACCGTGCTAGAACCACGGAATCCGAGAATGCCTAATACCTTCTCCCGCGTTAACAGAATTCCTTACTCGGAGTTCTGGTTCGCGGACTGTTAACAGAGTCATAATTTCCTCGGATCGGGATTCAAACGGTGACTTGGGACACCATTAATCTCCCAAGTGGCGACTCTGAATATTAATAATAAATCCCGTTCCGACTGTCCTTTAATTGGAAAAACTCCTTTGCGCCCTCACAGGTGTAGAGAAAAGGAGGTGTGACAGAAATAATAAAAATGAATATTAAAAATTGAAGCATACAGAGTTTGCCGAATAAATTAACCAAAATCTGTAGATTTGGAAGTAGAAAAATGTGAAATAGAGATAGGTCATGAACCTTCGACTAGGGGTGTTCAAACTGAACCGGAAAACCGCACCAAACCGAAAAACCAAACCAAACCGATCAAAAAACCCGACTAGGTTTGGTTTGACTTGGTTTGGTATTGAGTAAAAAAACCTGAACCAAACCGACATATAAATATATAAATTTTATTTTTATTTTTAAGACTTTGTAGTGATTTTTCTTTAGAAAATGTAGAAATATTTGGAATCCTCTCATGTATTAACCTTGAAAGCGCAAATTAACGAAAAATTATTGTTAGACGACTAAGAAAATAACTATCATGTGTTACTAAAAAATTTTTCCCATTAGAATATTTTAATAGATCATATGTTTGTCAATTTTTTCCATATTTACTAAACATATATTCACTTATCAAAGCTTTATCTATAATTTTAATAATGTAAGATTGAAATAATATTCATGTAACAAAAAAACCCGAAAACCCGAAAAACCCGACAAAACCGAACCAATCCAAACCGATATAATTGATTTGGTTTGGTTTTGATAGAAACCGAACCAACCCGGTCCATGTACACCCCTACCTTCGACCTGAAGAACATGTTACTTTTTTTCCACGAAAGACCCACTACTTTGTCAAAATATCTATTTGAACCCCTAAGGTTTACTATTCACCAACATTTCTACGTAATAATAAAACCCTAAACCCCGAACTTGGTCTGAACAAAATATCCTTCAATCAAAAATGGCATTTTTCCGTCGCATTTTCAGTGGATCATCATCTTCAATTCTTCAATCACAGTTTTCTTCAATCCGCTTTAATTCAACCCTTACAAGTCCAAAGCTATTTGTCAGCGGTATGTGTATTAATTTGTGGTTTTGAGTGTAATTATGATATATATTCATCGCTAGAAAATTTGAAATTGAAGGGATTTAGTGCAATTTTCATTGGTTCTAGAAAGCACTACTTTTGTGCTTATTCTATTAATCTGTTCTCCTGAAATTTATTGAATGAATCATATAAATTATCTCTGTAATTTGCACTGTACAAAATTTAGAATTTAAGGCCAACACGTTAAAAGTAAAACCTTTCAGTTCGTTCATATGAACAAATATAACTACGTAAGGAGATAAAAGTTGACTTTTTGGAGGTTTTTCTTTGAGCTAATTTTGATATACTATGTAACAACTTCTTTTGGAGTCTGCTATTTATTTATAGCATTTTTGGTATTATTCTTTCTTTTCGCCTATGAAATTGTTTCATGGCCTTTTGTGGAGTGGGGTTGGAGGCGTTTAAGTTCCTGTGATTACTACTAATTTCTAGTTGAGTCGAAAGGATTGGTGCAGTAAGTTGGTCCAAATCCTAAGTTGCGCGGACTCTTCGATTTTGGTGCCGTCCCCGTCTCGATACGAAACGGGGACGGAAGCGGGAGCGGGATACGTCCCGGATTCGGTCAACTGACTTCGGACACTTTTACCGGAGTCCAGCCACAAATTTGGGAGAAAAATTGAGATTTTGATTTCTCAAAATAAAAAATAAATCAAATTTAGGAGAATGAAATAATAATGTCCATCTTGGAGAAGGAAAGATTGAACTCTACAGTATTCATGTAAGTTTTTCACAGAATATCTCTCAAAATTTACAATATTTTTATAGCTCTATTTTTTATTAGCCGAATCCCCGCACCCGTATCCATATCCGGATCCGCACTCCCGAATCTTAAAATTTAGATTTTGCCGAATCCGATACTCGGATCCGTCCCTGTATCGAATACCCGCACCCGAGTCCGAGCAACTTAGCCAAATCAAGGTCATTAGTTCCAAATTCCAATGGTTTTGCTTTCAAGTTTGATGCAGAAATGAAAGCACTCGACTCTCTAACCACAAATGACTCCTCTACATCCATTCCCTCTATTTGGGACCAACTCATTCCAATATTAAGTATTTTAATCTTTAAGCAAAACTAGAGGTCTCAGGTTCAAATCCCAACGGAGACAAAAACACTAGGTGATTTCTTCCCATTTGTTCGAGCCTTGGTGGATAGAGTTACTTGGTACCTGCTGGTGGTGGGAGGTGGTAGGTATCCCATGGGATTAGTCGAGGAGCGCGCAAGTTGGCCCGAATACCATGATTATCAAAGAAGAAAAAAAGAAGCAAAACTAGAGGTTCTCTAAAATGAAAATGACTCTCTAACCAGACAAAAAGGATTCTTGATAAAGAACTAATCTTTATTACCAACAACTAGTTGGTATTGCCTACATGGATTTTACTTCTATTGAGTTCTGTTTTTAGCTAAGTTTGCATTCATTATGGGATATTGTAGGGTTTTTGAAATAATTTTGATCTACGCATGAGGTTTATCTCATCCTTATTTAGAACTTTCATCTAAGTATTGATCTATGTACCAGTCAGTGCTTTTGAAGGTTTATGTGGGACTTGGCCACAACATTTCAGCCGACCTCCCATTTATCATGTGTGCTACTTGCATCCTTTGTTGGATGTAATCATTTCTAATCTTGTCTAATCTTGTATGGCTGTACATCCATCTTGATGAAAAAATTGCCAAAGGTTGCAAGGCTCTTTCCTACTAAAACCATATTTCATTGCAGACACTTAGAAACATTGCAATGATTTTCCTACCAAAAAAAAGAAGAAGGGTGAAACGTTGCAGTGATTTGCTGTTGCATCTTTCTCTGACAAGGAATATTGTTTTGACTCAACAATATGTGAAGCATTTATTTTCATAGTTGTTTCTCTTGAAGTTGTATGCCAATTGCCAATAAACGATGTGAATGCATCTAGATTATCTTCTCGACAAGGATTTTTGTTCCATCTTCTCTCTTTTGAAAGTTGAGATTTTAGGCTGTTAGGACTGAATTTTGATTTGATTATATTTTGTTTGACTTTTTATGCCCGGGTATCACATATTGCACTTTTTTGTATGTATTTGGGAGTTCATATGTGAATGCAGTATCTTTTGTTGGTTGGTTCATCATGCTGTAAAAGATCAGAGGAGACTTGAGTACTGTTCTTTATTAACGTGGTTAAAATTTTAGGAAAGGGAAGTTCTTATTTTAAAAAAGTTTAGGCAAGGGAAGTTGAAAGGATATGAATTTAAAAAATAAAATAATCCAGCAAGATACTTTTTAGGTTGTAGTTGCACAAGTGGGGTATGAGGAGGTAGAATGTACACAGACCTTACCCCTACCTTTAAGAAGGCAGAGAGGCTGTTTCCGGTAGACCCTCGGCTCAAGAAGTGTTTTGGATGGTGACTTTCTGTAATTATAGTAGTTGTTATGGTAGTGCACCATTATTATGTGTTGCATGGTCTTTGGAGATTGATGGCATCAATTCTTTTTACTTTTTTTTTATGTGAGAAAACGTCCAACTTTGGCTTGTGTAAGTTGATAATTGAAGCCGTTTTGACCAGACCTCTTGGCTTTCCACTTGGCCTAACATGTTCATACATCGGAGGCTTATTTGTTTGTCTTATCTGAACCACAGAAGTTATTTCTACCTTGTAAAACTGTATACGATAATTGGTGAACTTGCTGCAGAAGACCAAATCCAAGGTACAAGTGAGGTGTACCTTGGAGTTCCCTTTCATCTCATTCTGGTACTATTATTGCTGGCTTAAGTTGTTTAGCTTCATCTGAAAAAGGACCCGGGGGGGGGGGGGGGGGGGGACGGACTCCAGTTACCATCTGAAACGTTTTAGAGTGTGTTTCTTTCTGACCTAGCTTTGCTTGCTTCATTGCTTTTGCTTTCTATGATCTAATAAAGGTGCTTTCTGCCTCCTCAATTTGCAAAATGTTGAAAGAGAATTTGTATTGATGCTTCGGCACTCACCAACAAGGATACAACCGCCTAATTGTTGAATGAGTTTTCAACTGGTGTTGCTCGGATGTGTTGCTGTGGACGATGGCATCTGCCTTTAATTACACATGATTTTTGCAACCCTTCCATGTTAAACAATTGATAATCAAAACGAGAAGGGGAACTGGAAGAAGATCACATACTAAGAAAAAGAGATGGGAAAATCTTTTCAATAAATCACGATATATGTTGAAGTGGGGAAAAACTGCTTGATGCAAGTGGTGTGAGAAAGTAAAAAAATAAATGGTCTATTTTTGTTTAAGCTCTTTTTCATGGTTTTTCCCCTTGATGCGTCATGTGCAGGGCTTTCAAGATACACCAGTGATGAAAACCTTAAAAAAGCATTTGAACAATTTGGGAAACTTGTTGAAGGTAATTATTAGATATTTTCCCTCTCATCTTTCTCTTTTGTTTTGCTAGATTCTGATTTAACTGTGATAAAGTTTCACCATTTTTTTTTTGCTATGTATTGATTTACAGCGAAAGTTATTACTGATAGAGCAACTGGGAGATCAAAGGGATTTGGATTTGTTTCTTATGAAACAGTAGAAGAAGCTGAGAAGGCTCGTGAAGGAATGAATGCCAAGTTCTTGGATGGCTGGGTAATATTTGTTGACCCTGCAAGGCCAAGTATGCCTAGACCACCACCGCCACCACCTCCACAAGATCCAATGAACTTTGGGATTACGACGAATAAGACTGTTGGTTGGACTGGCCAGTGACCCGGGGCTCTCATTCATTTTAGTGAAATTATATGATTGCAATATAGCACAGACTGGCCAATGACCAGAGACTCGTGCATTTCATTGAAATATTTTATTATACTATATCATTTTTGTTGACAGATATTGTATCTTCACTAAAATATAGTTGCTCGTTTCTAAGGTTGTCTCTTATAAAAAAAAAATATGGTTCATTTTTAAGGTTTTCTTGTGCTGAATTGTTTGAGGTGGAACTCTTCTCTGCAAAAGTGTGAAGGATTTCCTCTGACTACATTTTGCAGGCCTTTTTTTGACTGAATATATAAACTGGCCAACTGTTATCTCAGTGGCATGTATTTGGGCGAGATAAATTTGTTATCCTTTGCCTATAAATTTGGATTGTAGATTTATATTGGGTATGTTGTTGTATTTTATCAACTGTAAGGGAAAAGAAGTTTGTGTAACCAGACTATCGCCTGTTTTTGTTTCCAGATTGAGTAAAAGGATATATAAAGTTAGTCTAAGAAAAACAAAAGGGGTATGTGAAGTTTCTTCCTTCCTCTATTTATCTTTGTGATGGGTACCAAGCCAACATCTATAAAAGCAGAAGTTAGAGTATTTGGGTAACTAGAGGAAGGAAGATTCAAATACCACTGGATAGGTTGGAGCAGGAATGGATTTAAGATTTGAACTTTGGTTGATTGTACCATATCCCATTTGATTTTCTAGGTTCAAAATTTGCTACTTCTACTTATTTGGTGAATTTTTTAACATATATACAGGATCTGAGCGAGTCGCCCTAGGAAGATTATTTTCAGTAAGAGGTATTGTCAATATTTAAAACATATTCAAACTAGTACAGCGACCATCAAAGCATTACTCAAGCACAAAAACAAGGTCAGTGACAACCAAACATTAAGAAAGTGAATGTAGTTTTATCTGCAATCAACCCCAAGAACTCGCAATAGTGTTTGGCAGTTAACAAAAGAGTTGATCGAAGTAACGTAGTCTCAACTCCAAGCTGCGCACCATGGAGCTCCCAATCTTTCAGTTCACGCCTGTGTTCTGTTAACTTCCCAAGCTACTTGGTCTTGCCATTCAAATAGCAAGTAGCTCGGAAAAGGAAAAGCGAAAGAAACTCCATGCGGTAAAGGGAAAACGCACAGAGCACCTCAAACTGCCTCTCATTGTGAAAAAGAGAAAATTCACAAGCCTGTCAGCTAGACCCTGCCAATCATGACAAGGAAACTTAGTAGAAGAAAGATGAGGGAAAAGTCATACTCAGACACTTATTTTAGCAGCAAAACAAATTACTATCAAATACTTGTAATGACTAAAAAAAACTCAAGCAAAAATCGCTTCGTCAAAGAAGAAAAGATTGTATAGGAATGAATACTGCACCTGCAGGTGAGGCAGGCTGCAGGTAACATAGTCATCTATATGCTTGTTCAGGCTATTATGGAGATATAAATGCTATAGAATGTGGGGAAGAAGAAACCAGAATAATCACCGACCAGATCAAAAATATAATATCTAGCAACGCCAAATTAGGATGTGCTGATTTCAACACAGGGCCCAGAAGCAATCTTATTTGTAGAGTTCCAACATTGTGAATCACATAATCTAGTGAATGGATCAGTTGTAAAAGTAATACTTTAGCATGACGAGAACTAGATATAATTTTTGATGACCGAGAAATCCATATGGGGCCAACCCTTAGGACCAGCTCAAGCTTCGAAACTCGGGGATAATGAGCTCGCCCCTCTACCCTTCTCCTCCAAAAAATCCAGCTTAGTTCGCATGGCGCAGGGCTCGAACCTGTGACCTAAGTCACAAGTCCCTCAACCTTTGCCACTTGAACTAAGCCTGGGAGCCTGGGCCATGAAGAGAACTAGATATGATTTAACTAAATCCAAAAATAAAAGTACTCGTCTTAGATTTCAAGATTAAATGAAAATAAAGAATACTACAAAATATAGCTACCACTTCTAAGCTCCTAGAAATGACATAAGCACATTTTACCACTATGAATTGCAGCCAAGGTATTAACGTAAGAGAGTCTCATTTAGGTACAAAAGAAACACAACTATGCTTAAGTGCCGTTAAACAGCAAACATATCCTTTCGACGAAGCTTATTCAACATCTGCTAAGTTAATTTCTTAAAATGAGAACTCCTAACATATGTCTCAAGATCCAAGAAGTAAAACAAAAAGAAGGGGAAGTACAGCTACTTCTGTAAATTTTCAACCTCCAGAGAAGAACTAATTCAACGGCAGCTTGCATTGACTATAGACTCCATAAGCAAAAACTATATCATCATCAACAAAAATGCCCCGATCCCAAACTAGTTGGGATCTCCTATATGAATCCTCTACATCCATTCCACTCTATTAAACCTCATTTCATTCTGATACTCAATAAGCAAACAAAACCAGCCAAGCAGCAATAAAAGAGCATAAGTTGAACTATTTGACATGCTAAAAACTACTTCAAAAGCTCCAAATTCTTAAAGGAAAAACAACTACTCCCTTTGTTCCACGATACAATTACTATTTGGAGAGTCAAAGGAGTTTTTCTTAGACCATGTTTTCGCAAATACTTTTTAAATTTTTTGAATTGTTAATTATTGTGACTTATACTACTTTTTACCTAGTCCCTACATATGTACATTTTATTTCAAAATACTTTACGACTCATTTACACCGAAAATTAGTTAGTTTGATGAAAAAAGTTTGATCCTACATACCTCGGAGAGCCAGCATTCATATTCCTCCGAAGAATCCGACCCTCACTATTAGATTCACCCGATTCAATCAACTCCTTCAATCCCAAATTCCCTACTTTCTCCTCAACTTCCTCTTCCTCCTCCTTCTTCTTCGTCGTCACCTTAACAGTAGTAACTCTTTCAAAATAATTCCCATAAATATACTCAGGCGTATACCCATTTTCCTCATCAAACAACATAATATGACCATGCCATTCCCATACCCGATAATCCGAACCGGGGTCCTCATGAAACCCGACACAAATATGATGCTCCCCAATCGTTACAGCCTGACCCGAATTGGGTTTTAAAGTTTCAATTTTCCCACTAAGGATAGTACGGATAATTTGTTTTTCAAGGCGGGATTCTTCCTTTGAGAGCTCAGATTTTGAAGAGGAACTAAAGTCTTGATCTTCTTCTTCTTCTTCTTCGTCGTCATCGGAAGGGAGATTGTTGAAGAGAAGGTCTTCGAGGGATTGAGGTGAAAGAAAAGGCGGTGGGATTGAAGTTGAAGGAGGAGGACGAATTTGGAGTCGACCCATTAATGATTGGAGAAGGAGGTTGTCGAAATTGGGAGTTGTGGTATTGGGGTTCATGTTTGTGGTGAAATGGATTGAAATTGCAAGGGTTTTAGAAGAGGTTTTTGTTTTCTTTTTGTGCTGTGTGTGTAAAAGTGGACCAGGTAGTGGGCTGACAAATATCTTTCGGATTTTGTTTTTTTGGCTATTAAAGTCAAAAATGGATAAATGGAAGATGCTGCGGCTGAGGTAGCAGTGTTTGGGTCAAATGGGGGGGTTTATACATATGATTTAAGGGCTCGTTTGGTACGAGGGATAATAAATAATTAATCTCCGGACTAAATTTAAAAAGAGTTTATCATATGTTTGGCTGGGAGAAAATTACGGTATAATTAATTTCGGGATTGTAGTGTTTTTTTTATCCCCATTAAAAGGTGGAATAACTAATCCTGAGATAACTTTTTTCCAATTTGTACACGGGATAAGCATAATAATATCGGAATAACGTTTAGGATAAACTTCATCCTATATTTTGTTTGGGGTATTAGCTAATCTTGTAATAACTTTTACATTAAAATGGTGGAATTAGTTATCCCATATAGAATGTGGGATAACTAATCCTATGGGATATAGCATCCTATTGGATATTATGGGATATTCTACTACTATTGTATCAAACGACCCCTAAAGGATCTCGAAGGTTTTTTGTTTAACACTTACACTTAGGGTGTGTTTGGTATGAAGGAAAATATTTTTCGGAAAATGATTTTCAATTTTCCCATGTTTGGTTGGCTTAAATATTTTGGAAAACATTTTTCTTATCAACTCATTTTCCTTCAATTGGAGGAAAATGTTTTCCTTATCAAGAGAAGGGAAAACATTTTCCAAAACTCCTTCTCAATCTTCCCCACCCTATCCCTCAACCCACCCCCACACCCCCCACACCCACCCACCCAAAGCCCACCCCACCTCTCTCTCCACAAAAAGGATTTTTTTTTAAATTTCAATTTTTTTTCGTCACCACCCACCCTGCTATCCCCCGCCAAACACCACCCTCACCTACCCCCCTCCCCCCCCCTCCCGCACAAAAAAAAAGTTTTTTTTTTTACTTTTTTTTTTTGTAATTTTCAAATTTCTGTTT
>NW_017673388.1:104514-113425 GCF_001879085.1 Nicotiana attenuata
TTTTAATTCAAATTTCTATTTTTTTATTTTCTGCACATACCCCCTGCCCCTGCCCCCCTCCTTACCCCCCCCTCCCCGGGGAAAAAAAATAGTTTTTTTTTTATATATATTTTTTAATTTTAATTTTTTCATCTGTCGGTTTATAAGTTCGAAATTTTACAAGTTCCAAAGTTATGAGTTTAGAGGTTTATGTGTTTGAAAGTTTACGGGTTTAGAAATTATAAAGTTTACGGGTTTAGAAATTATAAAGTTTACGGGTTTAGAAATTATAAAGTTTACGGGTTCGAAAGTTCGCGGTTTTTACGTAAAAAAGTAAAGCAACACATTAGTTGCTTTGGGTTGTGTCAATTTTTAAAGACTTGGGGAAGGGTTGGGCGAGGGGGAGGGGGAGGGGGAGGGGTGATAAGTGATAAAACCACTCATTTTCCATGAAAACATTTTCCTTCATACCAAACACACCCTTAAACCATAAATTCATATTACTAGATTCTACAACAACAAAAAAAAGCCTTTTGAGGAATAATTTTCCAAGATGCATAAAGAGAGAAAGACGTTAAGTATTGAATGTTGTGGTCTAACTGTCAAGGAAATGAAAGAAATTATGTGAGATTAGTGTTTAAATCTGATGTGAAATCATATGTCTAAAATCTGATGGATAAAGTCACTAAACTGTAATGGTGAAAGATGATGAATATAATCAAGGTACACTTATCATGCGATTTATCAAAAGAAAAAGTATGCTAGCCAATAATAGACCATGCAACGAAGCTAGAATGTGGCTCCAATCAATGCTCTCAAGTCATCCTTCTGTGTTTCGAATCACGAGTGATAAGTGCCTACTTTATACGTCTTTTTATATTTGCATTATATCCTATATTTCCTATAGAATGAGCTAATTGGGGGTTTTCTCTCACTTCTATCCATCCTCTTGGATGATGAGAA
Source organism: Nicotiana attenuata (assembly GCF_001879085.1). Classification (NCBI taxonomy): domain Eukaryota; kingdom Viridiplantae; phylum Streptophyta; class Magnoliopsida; order Solanales; family Solanaceae; genus Nicotiana; species Nicotiana attenuata. The sequence continues at coordinate 105,457 of NW_017673388.1, forward strand.
GCTACCCAATGGTAGATCTAAGCGCATAGTGATATTCTTCATCTTTTTCAAGTCCATGATTGCTTTTATAAGGTGCAATTTTACAACACTATCTCGATTTGTTCTTTCTCTAATTCTTTTAATTTGTTGAAGTGGCCGTGCAACGACTTAACCACTTCAACTAAAAAAATTCCGGAATATCATAGCTGCATCACCATAAATAAAGTCTATGGTCCCCAAAATTTTAAAATCTCAATAAAATTATGTGTCGCTTTTTTGTGTATGTACCAAAATTCCGGAACATAGCTTCTAGCATCTTAGGTCTAGTTATGTTCCTAAAAAATGATGTCTCGGCTACGTAGTCTGCGCACTTACCCCCTTAAAAGGAGGAAAAAACACTAATCAGAGTAACAATATGCGCACTTATGCGGCATAATAACAAATAATTTTTTAATACTTAAGGTGATTGATCTGTTCAGGAATTGGAGTGAAGAATAATTGACTTATCCATGACAGTAATGTACGTCCCGATACCATCCTCATAGCTCTTATTCCTCAATATTAATACGATCTTGTTCGACCCCTCCTTGATATAGACTTTGTTCCTTTTTTATTCCTCGATTTGGACAGATACTAGTCTTTATGCACGTCAACACGTACAATATACTCACATAAAGAAATAATGTACGTATATTGCTATATTTCACGTTCAAGAAGCAATCGAATTATCTTCGGATCACGGGTGACAAGTTCTCACTTCACATGTCTTTTTGTATTTGCATCGAGTCCTATATTTCTATATTCCATATAGAATTAGCAAACCAAGATCTTTCTTTTAATTCTATCGATCATCCTGGATTTATAAAAAAAGTCTATATTACTCGGCATAACCACAACCGATGAGAATCTACCCCATGGTAGACCTAAGCACATAGTGACATTTTCTACTTTCTCCAAGTCCATGGGTTGCTTTTATGGTGCAATTTTGCAACATTACTCATGTTTTTTCTTTCTCAATTCTATTTATTGTGATATAATGGTAGTATATTTGCAACACCTTATGCATTTCAATCAAACAACTCTAGTATACTGCAGCTTTGTCACCACAAATGAAGTTTATGGTGCCCAAAATTTTGCGTTATCTATAAAACTTTGCGATTTTGTGTATAAGTTATCTCGATAACCTTCACGACAACACTACTAGCTGTAGCATCTCCGATCCAACTATATTCCTATAGCTGATGTCTTGGGCTATGAAGACTGCACATTTACACCTTAAAGGAGAAAAACAAACACTAATTCAATCAATGATTCTAGTCGTGCAACGTAGCAACGAAGAATATTTGTATGGTTAATACGAGAGATCCTAGTAGTGCAACGTAGCAATGAAGAATATTTGTATGGTTAAGACAAGAGATCCAAGCAGGAATTGGAGTAAAGAATAATTGACTTATACGCATTAGGAGCAGTACGTCTCGATGCCACCCCCATTGCTCTTATTCCACCATATTAATATGGTTTTATATATACATTCCTTCTCTGATGAGAATTGAGTTCATTTTTAACTATTCGATTTGGATATATATTAGTTTTTATGTATGTCCGTATGTGCAATATAAGCGCACAAAGAAAAAAATGCACATATGTTACACATATTTCACGTTCAAGAAGGAATGAAATAATTTTCAGATCACATGTGACAAGTGACCATTTGACACGTAATTTTATAATTTGCACTGTATTGTATTTTTATTTTTCATATAGAATGAGTGAAGAAAGGGCTTTCTCTCAAATTGTATCTATCCTCTCGGATTTATCAAAAAGTTTATATCACTCTGCATAACCAGGGTCGATAAGAAGTTACCCCATGGCCGTCCTAAATACATAATGAAATTTTACGCTTTTTCCCAGGCCAGGTAGGTTTTAAGATCAATTTTACAATATTGCTCTTGTTTTTTCTTTCTCAATTTCTCTCTGTTGTGCTATGATGGTCATATATTAGTGTTGTAGAGGCTTACGCATTTTAATTAAATAATTCTTGAATACCGCAGCTGCATCACAACAAATGAAGTCCATAGTGCCTAAAATTTCGCAATCTCTAAATTATGTGCGGTATATAGTGTGTCTTGATAACTCTCAAGACGGCATTAATAGATTGTAAAACCTATGCTCTTAATACTACTTCTATAGCATTTTAGGTCCAGTTATGTTCCAAAATGTGACATCTTGGGCTATGAATCATGTCCCCACACTCCTTAAAAGAGAAGACAAATAATAATAAGTTAATGATGCCATTATTGGTGCAACATAAACTCAAAGAATACTTTTGTGGTTAATATGAGTTGTATAATCAAGAAGTGGAGTAAAGAACAATTGACTTAACCACGATAACATCGTTACGTCCTCATGCCACCCCGTTGCTCTTATCCCCCGATATTAATGTGGTTTTGTCCAGCCATTTCCCAATGTTCGTTATCCATTTCTTGATTTGAACATTCCTTGGAGGTTCCTCATTTTATTTTAATGTAGAGTTGCCAAGACTTCAGCCATTATTGTTGTATAGTTCCATCATCCTTCTTGTGCTACTATTGCATTGGAAGGTATAATTTGTTGGCATATTTCACAACATAAAATGGTTTATCAAATGACAATAATAGTTGGGAACCTCATGATGCAACTAATAGTCTTGGGCTATGAAGGTTGCCCACTTACCACTTAAAGGAGGAAAAACAAACACTAATCAAATCAATGATTCCAGTAGTATAACATGGCAACAAAGTATATTTGTTATGATTAATGTGAGTGATCAGAGCAGGAATTGGAGTAAAGAATAATTGACTTATGCGCGTTAGTAGTGTTACATCCTGATGCCACCCCTATAGCTCTTATCCCCCGTATTAATATGGTTTTACATATACGTTTCTATGATGAGAACTATATTCATTTTTCATTCATTGATTTTGATATATACTAGTCTTTATGTATGTCAGCACGTGCAATATACGTGCATAAAGTAGAAAATGCACGTATGTTGTACGTGTATTTTACGTTCAAGAAGGAATGAAACTATTTTCGATTCACGAGTGACAAGTGCCCATTTCCCACATAATTTTATATTTACAATGTCTGGTATTTTTATTTTTATATAGAATTGGCAAACGAAGGACTTCCTCTCAAATTTTATCCATCCTCTTGGATTTATCAAAAAGTTTATATCACTCTGTATAACCAGAGTCGATGAGAAGCTACACCATGGCCGTCCTTAATACATAGTAACATTTCCTGCTTTCTTCAAGGCCAGGTAGCTTTTAAGGTCAATTTTACAGCACTACTCTTATTTTTCTTTCACAATTTCACTCTGTTGTGTTATGATGGTAATATATTATTGTTGCAGCGGCTTACACACTTCAATTAAATAATTATTATATATCGCAGCTGCATTACCACAAATAAAGCCCATGATGACTGAAATTTTGCATTTTTTGTAGAACAGTGTGCGACATATTATGCATAGTGTGGCTTGATAACCCTCAAGATGACACCAGTAGAATGTAAAACCTATGCTCTTAAAACTACCACTTTAGCATCTTAGGTTCAATTATGTTCTTAAAGGTGACGTCTTGGGCTATGAAAATGTCCACTCGCCCCTTAAAGAAGAAATACAAATAATAATGGGTCAATGATAACATTCATGGTGCAACGTGAATTCAAAGAATAATTTTATGGTTAATATGATCTAATCATGAAGTGGAGTAAAAAATAATTGACTTACCCACGATAGCAGTGTTACATCCAATCTCATATGTAGCTCTTATTCCTCGATACTAGTGTGATCTTGTCCAACCCTTATTTGATGAGAACTTTGTTCTTTATTCATTTTTTGATTTTGAAATATTCCTTGTAGGTTCCTTCTTTTATTTGATGTAGAGCTGCCAAGACTTTAGCCATTATTGTTGTATAGCCCCCCTCATCCTTTTGTGCTACTATTGCATTAGAGAATGTGTAATTTGTTAGCATCTTCCATAGCATAAAATGGCTAACCAAATGACCATAGCAGTAGTGAACATCATGATGCAGCTAGTAGTCTTAGGCTATGAAGATTGCCCCCTCACCCCTTAAAGGATAAAAATAAACACTAATCAAATCAATGATTCTAGTGGTGCAACGTAGCAACAAAGAATATTTGTATGGTTAAGATGAGTGATTTGAGCAGGAATTGGAGTAAAGAATAATTGATTTATGTGCGTTAGTAACATTATGTCCCGATGCCACCCTCGTAGCTCTTACTCCCGCATATTAATATGGCTTTCTATGTACGTTCCTTCTCTGATGAGAACTATGTTCATTTTCATTCTTCGATTTGGATATATACTAATTTTTATGTCCGTCATCACGTGCAATATACGTGCATAAAGAAAAAAATACACGTATGTTGCATGTGTATTTCACGTTCAAGAAAAAATGAAACTATTTTTGGATCACGAGTGACAAGTGTCCATTTCTCATGTAATTTTATATTTACCCCGTCTTATATTTCCATTTTTCATATAGAATGGGCGAACAAAGGGTTTTCTCTCAAATTGTATCCATCCTCTTGGATTTATCAAAATATTTATTCACTCTACAAAACCAGGGACGACGAGAAACTACCCATGGCTATCCTATTAGTGTGATCTTGTCCAACCCTTCCTTGATGAGAACTTTGTTCGTTATCCATTTTTCGATTTTGACATATTCCTTGTAGGTTCCTTCTTTTATATTGATGTAAAGTTGTCAAAACTTTAGCATTGTATAGTCCCCCATCCTTGTTGTGCTATTATTGCATTAGAAGGTTGTGTAATTGTTGGCATCTTTTATTGTAACGACCCGATCGGTTTTTTTGAGCTCTAGCGCGTCGTTCGGCGGTTTGAGGCCATGAGCAGCTTCACTTCAGGTATTATGACCTGTACGTGTGGTCGGAATTGAATTTCGGGAACCTCGGAGTTGGTTTGGAAAGAAAATTCTCATTTCAAAAGCTTTGAGTTAGAGTCATATAATAAGTGTACGAGTCATATTATAAGTGATATGGGGTCTAAGGAGAGCCCTAAGTCTAAGTCAAGTTGGAAATTACATGATAGACTAAAGTTCCAAATGAGTATACACAAAACCTAACTTTGGACGAGCATGCCCATATATATATATAAGGAGTTATATGGTGGACAACCTATCAAATAAAAGATCTTCGAGTCTAGTTTCTAACGCTTCAAACCGTTCGTCATTTGGATATTTCTACAAGGAGTTGTGGACGTTTTAGTAGAAGGTGTCCAGCAGGGGAAAACTTGTAATGCGAGGTACAACCTGCACAGCGCAAGGTACAACTCGCTGAAGCACCTGTGCCTATATAAGGCAGTCATGGGCAACAACCATTTTTAGGGATTTTCTTGAGCTAGGGATTGGTTCTTTCATGGTGGATTCGACCTTGGTGATTACTTAAGAATACAAGGTGAGTTCTTTTTGTGGATATCTTAAGTTAATAACATCCTATTAACACTAGTATTAACATCATTCAATCTTTGAAATCCCTAGAAATCTTTCAAGTTGTTCAAGAATACCAAATTTTCCAAACATTGGATTTTTAGGGAAAAGCTTCAAGAAGGTAATACTAATGCTTCAAGCTCATTTCTTATGAGTCGGTGAGAGTAATTCTAATATTTGTTTCAAGTTGTTATGGCTGGATAATTGATTTCAAGTTGTCATGGCATGAATAGTGTTCTTGAGAAAATGAGGGAAAGATAAATAGTGTTCTTAGAAATTAAATTAAAAGATGCAATGAACCTATGGAATCATTTTCTAGCTTAGTTGGATTTGTTCAACTAAGTAATCACCAAATTGAATGTTTTAGAAATGTTGGTTAAGGAAGACGATGAATAGTAATTTGGCGGTGTTGGAGAATTAATGTAGTATCATTGATGACTTCAAATGGGTATTAAATGATAAGAGTGGAGTTGAATGTGCTAGTAAGTGAACCTATTAGACGATTTGAGCTGGAGGCTTGTAGCCAACTTGTGAGCCATAAATGGATATTGATAAATATTTTTAAGTTATATTTTGATGTAATTGGGATTGTAATAGTAGTAATTGTAGATATCAATTTGTTGGTGGCGTATGAGCATTTTACTCAATGTTACGATAACGGAGGAGGACTAAAGGCTTGTGAATGTTAATAAAGCGAAAGCGAGTTTTGGAGCGTTGGGCATCGATCGAGTTGATTGAAAGGATTGGGTGCCGGCTATGGAACTTCGGAGTAAGGTAAGTCTCTTTTCTAACCTTGTAAGAGGGAATTAACCCCATAGGTGAACTAAATTAATATGTTCTTCTATTTGTGGCGGCTACGTACGCACGAGGTGACGTGAGTCCGTACGTAGCTACTAGTTATGCCTATGTCCAGGTAGTTTTAAGCTTACATTATTCCTTGTTGATATCGTTGTTGATTTATGTTTATTGTTTGCCTTTAGAAGAAGCAAGATTGAGGTTGAGTAATAATTGTCTTGAAAGAATTGAAATTTGAGGAATTTAAGATTTAAAAGTTTTCATTCGAACTTCGTAATTTCGAAAAGAATTGAGGAATACTATAATAACTTAAGAAATCTATGTGTAACCGTGTCGCAATTTTATTTTGCCAGCGGGATAAATCTCCACTACTCTTATGGGATAGGGCCGTTCGCCTCGGCAGAATTTATGTACCACACTCTCATGGGAGCGGGCCGTTCGCCTCGGCAGCTTAATAGATGCATCTATGGTTCGTGCCGTTCGATCCTCGGCAGTGCATAATTTACTTTTATGTTGGATTGGGCCGTACGCCTCGGAATTTCTATAAAATACTCTCATGGAATCGTGCGTAATATTTGGCAAGAAGCCAGTGTATCTGTGGGTTTTTCCCTGATTTGAATTATGATAACCTTTTTGATGAAATCCACCATATCTATATATCTGCTCCGGTTAAGGAGGGAATGTGCTAGTCGAGAGCTTGAGTTAATTGTAAAGAGGAGAAATGTACCACGTATTTTATACTTGTTTATTTTATTTATTTACTCTGCCTCATATTTATTTACCTCTTTACTGTACCTGATATTATTGGACCACTAGTAAGTGTTGAAGTCGACCCCTTGTCACTACTTCTTCGAGGTTAGACTGGATACTTACTGGGTACGTGTTGTTTTCGTACTCATACTACACTTGCTGTACATTTTGATGTACAGGCACATGTATGGATAGTGGCCTAGTGGACGCAGCGGCATGGTTGACACGGGGACTTAGGTGGGCTGCATTCCATATTACGACCCGCAGCCAGCAGAGTCTCCTTCAGAGTATTTACATTTTCTTTCCTGTCCAAATTTATATTCCGGACAGTTGCTGTATTTTATTTTATTTCTTAGTAAATGCTCATGCACTTGTGATACCGGGTTCTGGGATAATTATGGGATATTCAGTATTGAAGTTGGAAACATTATTATTCATTCTGCAAAAGTTCATCTTTTACTAGTTAATTGAAGGAAACTTATGATTCCAAAAATATCAAAATAAGAATTTAATTAACTATTTAGTATTGGTTTGCCTGACAGTGGTGTCCGATGCCATCACGACTTTTAACGGATTTTGGATTTTGACGTTCATAGCATAAAATGGCTAACCAAATGACCATAGCAGTAGTGAATCTCATGATGCAGCTAGTAGTCTAGGCTATGATGGCTTCCCACTTATCCCTTAAAGGAGAAAAATAGACACTAATCAAAACAATGATTGTAGTGGTGCACCGTAGCAACAAACAAATATTTGTATGCTTAAGGTGGATGATCTGAGTAGGAATTGGAGTACATAATAATTGATTTATGCGCGTTAGTAGTATTATGTCCCGATGCCGCCCCCATAGCTCTTACTCCCACATATGAATATGGTTTTATATATATATATATATATATATATATATATATATATATATATATATATATAT
>NW_017673388.1:113445-119290 GCF_001879085.1 Nicotiana attenuata
ATATATATATATATATTCCTTCTGTGATGAGAACTATGTTCATTTTTCATCCTTCGATTTGGATATAGACTAATTTTTACGTGCGTCATCCCGTGCAATATACGTGCATAAGAAAAAAATGCACGTATGTTGCACGTGTATTTCTTGTTCAAGAATAAATGAAACTGTTTCGGATCACGAGTGGCAAGTGCTCATTTTTCATGTAATTTTATATTTACCTCATCTTGTATTTCCATTTTTTATATGGAATGGGCGAACAAAGGGTTTCTCTCAAATTGTATCTATCCTCTTGAATTTATTAAAAAATTTATATTACTCTGCAAAACCAGATACAACGAGAAGCTACCTCATGGTTGTCCTATTAGTGTGATCTTGTCCAACCCTTCCTTGATGAGAACTTTGTTCGTTATTCATTTTTTAATTTGGACATATTCCTTGTAGGTTCATTATTTTATTTTGATGTAGAGCTTCCAAGACTTTAACCATTATTGTTATATAGTCCCCCCATCCTTTTTGTGCTACTATTGCATTAGAAGGTTGTGTAATTTATTTTTCATAGCATAAAATGGCTGACCAAATGACCATAGCAGTAGTGAACCTCATGATGTAGCTAGTAGTCTTGGGCTATGAAGGCTGCCCACTAACCCCTTAAAGGAGAAAAAAAAACACTAATCAAATTAATAATTCTAGTGGTGCAACATAGCAACAAAGAATATTTATATGGTTAAGGTGAGTGATCTAAGTAGGAATTGGAGTAAAAATTAATTGATTTATGCGCGTTAGTAGCATTATATCCCGATGTTGCCCCCATAGCTTTTACTCCTACATATTATTATGGTTTTATATATACGTTCCTTCTCTGATGAGAACTATGTTCATTTTTCATTCTTTGATTTGGATATATAATAATTTTCATGTGCGTCATCACGTACAATATACGTGCATAAGAGAAAATGTACGTATGGTTCACATGTATTTCATATTCAAGAAGGAATGAAACTATTTTTGGATCACGAGTGACAAGTGCCTATTTCTCATGTAATTTTATATTTACCCCGTCTTGTATTTCTATATTTCCTATAGAATGGGCGAACAAATGATTTTCTCTCCAATTGTATCCATCCTCTTGGATTTATCAAAAAAATTATATCACTCAGCAAAACCAGAGACGACGAGAAGCTACCCCATGGCTGTCCTAAATACATAGTGACATTTCCTACTTTCTTCAAGGCCAGGCACCTTTTAAGGTCAATTTTACAGTACTACTCTCATTTTTTCTTTTTCAATTTTCTTAGTTGTGCTATGATAGTAATATATTAGTGTTACAACGGCTTACACACTTAAATTAAATAATTCTTGAATACCTTAGCTTTATCACCACAAAAAGTCCATGCTGCCTAAAATTTGCAATCTCTATAAAACTGTGAGCGGCATATTGTGCATAATGTGTTTTGATAACCCTCACGATGACACTGATAGAATGTAAAGCCTATGCTCTTAATAATTCTACTGTAGCATCTTAGGTCAAGTTATGTTCCTAAAGGTAACGTCTTGGGATATGAAGCATGTCCACTCATCCCTAAAAGGAGAAAGACAAACAATGATCGATTGATGATGTCATTACTTGTGCAACGTAAATCCAAATAATACTTTATGGTTAATATGGGTTATCTAACAGGAAGTGGAGTAAAGAATAATTGACTTAACCACGATAGCAGTGTTACGTCTCGATGTCACCTTTATAGCTCTTATTCCCTGATATAAATGTGATTTTGTCCAGCCATTCTCTGATGAGAACTTAATTCGTTATCCGTTTTTCAATTTCGTTGTTTTATTGTGAAGCAGAGCTGCCAATGCTTCAGCCTATTTCGCATCCTTTTTGTGCTACTATTGCACTAGAAGGTAGTATAATTTACTAGCATTTTCCATAGCATAAACTAGCTGATCAAATGTTAATAGCAGTAGTGAACCTCATGTAGCAGCTCGTAGTCTTGGGCTATGAAGGTTGCGTACTCACTTCTTAAAGGAGAAAAACAAGCACTAATCAAATCAATGATTATAGTAGTGCAACGTAGCAACAAAGAATATTTATATGGTTAAGGTGAGTGATCTGAGCAAGAACTGGAGTAAAGAATAATTGATTTATGCGCGTTAGTAGCATTATTTCCCGATGCCACCCCATAGCTCTTACTGCCTGATAGAATTTAAGGGTCCACCAAACTCTCTAGAGAACCAGGTTCTCTATCAGGTTCAACAGAACACGCGCACACTGCAGTAAGTAAATGACATACAGGAATTTTACGTGGAAAATTCCCAGCTCAACGGGATTAAAAACTACTACCTACCCTTGTAGGATTTCAACTTCACTACTGAGCAATCTTTAGATTACAACCGATTGTAACCTAGGAATTAACCTTTTAATCCCTCACTAACTTGTAACTACACTATTACAAGCCACTTTGTAATAACTCTATTACAAAGACTTAATCACTCACTAACTTGTAACAACACTATTACAAGCCACTTTGTAATAACTCTATTACAAAGACTTCACAACTCGACTAACTCTAGCCAAGACATAAACACAAGGGTTTATGATTTACAAAGGGTTTCCTACACAATGCTTCTAAGTAAGCTAAGTAGGAATTACAAGTAAGAACTTCAACAAAGATACAACACAACTAAGGACATATAATAACTCAATATGGGGAATTGGTCCATTGCTATATTGTTCTTTGTTCTTGATGCCCTTGAGAATCACTTGCAAGATAGACACACACTTGAGAGAATGCTTCTTTTGTTCTTGAATGTGCAAGTGATTTGTTTTACCTTTGCTTGATGTTAATATCTCATTTGTTACATCACTTGGATGATGCAAGCATGTTAGGTGAAGGGCATTCCCTATAAAGTTAACTGCTGCACTGTTTCTGCACTATAACGTGTACAGGCAGCAACTTTATATCTGGGGGAGTTGACATGTACAGTCACCTCGGGAACTGGTAGGGACCTGTTCCCTCAGCTGTTCCTTCTTCTGTTCTTCTGACTCTGAAGAGTTGAATTGTGTCCGCAACTGGAAACTTGTTGATCTTAAGTTTTTGAGGATGTGTAACGGGTTTCTTATCCGGTTCTTAACAGTAAGTTTGTTAGATCATCAAAAAATAACAGGGACACACATATAACCTATCAATTTCCCCCTTTTTGATGATGACAAACTTATAATTCAAGTTCCCCCTAAGAACCAGAATGACATTCGCATTTCCTGTATTCCCACTGAATCTGTTCCCCATTTTGTTCCCCCTCAATTATTTTTCCCCCTTTTGGCATCATAAAAAAATTAGTAGCAAGCATTAAGCAAAAAGAAGTCCAGCTTAGTTAACTCATACCATATGTGTGCACACAAACATGACTAAAAATAGAACATAAGAGCAATGCATACACAACAAAAGGAGGAGGCTTTCATTAATATTTGGATTTTTTAAGTAGGGAGTAGTTCCATCGTTTCCAAACACATCCACAAAAGAAAAACAGCAAAAACAAAAGTACCAGTCATAAACATCATCAAAACTAAAACAGAGGACAGACACTAAGAACTTGACACTTGTGAAAGGGACACTGTTTAGGGAGCACTGGAAGGGAAAGTCCCAGATGAAGAGGCAAGGGTTCTAAGAAGGATGTCCATTCGAGCATTAGCTGACACCTGCTCGTTGAACAGTCTCTCCTTCAGGTCCTCAACCTGTTTCCTGAGGTCGGCATTTTCCTTGGTCAGACGGGCAACCTCTGTGCTTTAAGAGCTACTAGAACCAGGTGCCCCTTGAAGTTGACTTAGCTGACCCTCAAGAATGGCATTCCTTGCCTTCAGCACGAGGGAGCAAGACCTTGTTTACTATTTCAAACAATAATTGGTACACTGGAAGGAGGGCCTTCTTTTGTGCCCATTCCCCGTGCTGAACTGCCGCATCCTTCAAGATAGCATTTCTAAAGTTCGAAGAGCAGGTTCCCTGAATAGAAGACAAAAACTCAGCAGGCACTCCCAAAATAGATCCCACCACAGCAGAGTCCATCACAAAATCAACGCCGTTCACCATCATAAAAATATGATCGTCCTCAACTATAAAGAAGTCGGCATAAAAACTCCGCACGTCTTCCTCATACACTTTGGGACTATCACCTGTGAACAGGTGTGTCCACTGTTGAAATTCACAGATTTCCACCAATTGACACATGCCAACCATTTCCAGAATATCAGGGGCAAATGTACGGCCCCACAACACTTTCTGATTCTTCAATTTCTCCTTCCCAGACCCTTGGGTTACATCAACCTTGACCTTCTTTGAGAAACCAGGTTCCTTACTAGCACCAACCTTCCTTTTCATTGATTTCCGTGCACTCTTTCCTTTCTCAGCAGATGACACTTTGTCAACGGACTTCCCAACCATACGCTCACCAGACTCTTCAACCAGATTATCACTAGAATTTTCATCCTCGACATTTCTCACACCCATCTCACTCTCTTTTCAGCAGATTTTTCACCCTCAACCCTTCTCAACTCCTTTCTAACCACAGAAGACCCCCTTTTGGCCATTGGAACAGGAGGGTTCTTTGAGGACTTACGAACCAAGGAACCAGGCTCCTCTTCGACCTCATCATCAACATTCATAACTTGTGCACAAGGCACTGCCTTTTTATTGACAACCTTTCCATCTTTCACAAGTCTTCTATTCTTCTTTTCCTTAAAACAGACTCAAATTCTTTGATGTGGATAGTTGTGAAAGTGATTGAGAGGGGTTATTTAATAGGGGTAAGGAACCGGTTAGGAGTGGGTGGCAATTTGGGTAGTTAGGTCAGTTCATAAAGAGGCGAGACGTTTGGGTTCAAACAGCGGGAAAGAAAAGAAACTGACAATTGATGATGTGGCACCGTTTTAGCCGTTTAAAAATTGTGCATGAAAGTACAGAGGAACTACTAACCTGTGTCGAGGGAACCAGGTTCCCTGACAGTTTTTGCAAATGTAAGCCTCATCCTTTGACCAGCGTGCAATGCATTAGCTGCTTCTTTGCTCTGTAATCGTCATGCGTGTCTACCTGTAACGATATAGAGATGAGATAGACTGTGCCAGAAAATACTTTTTATCTATTTTACCTGTACATCTCTTTCGTAGCCAATCATCAAGGGACCAGGTTCTTAGTTAGGTTTTAGCAACTCCAGTGCCAAGCGATTTCTTTCAAAATGTTCTTTGCTCAAGGCTTTAGTGAATATATCTGCAATCTGATCCTCTGTGCTGCAAAATTTCATGCAGATGAGCCCTTTTTTCAACATTGTCTCTGAGGAACTGATGACGTACATCAATATGCTTTGTTCTCTTATGTTGAACAGGATTTTTGGCCATGTTGAGTGCACTTGTATTGTCGCACAATAAGGGCACGCACTTAGAGAACACACCAAAATCTTCCAGCTTTGTTTAATCCATAACAATTGAGCACAACAAGATGCATCAGCCACATATTGAGCTTCTGCGGTAGAGAGCGCCACTGAGTTTTGTTTTCTTGTACCCCATGAAATCAAACATGAACCTAAAAAATGTGCCATGCCAGAAGTGTTTTTCCTATCCACCAGATCCTAAGCATAGTCAGCATTAGCATTACCCTATTAAGTCAAGGTTATCTCTTGAGGGATAATAGAGAACCAGGTCCTGCATCCCTTTGAGATATCTTAGGATTTTCTTGGCAGCTTTTAGATGAGATTCCTTTGGATTGGATTGTAACCCGGCGTACAAAAGCCCCAACTACTAAAAAAACTACTAATCTGGTCTGACTACAGAAGTGACCCTATGTATACCTCTACACTA